>NC_053027.1:389346551-389646551 GCF_003073215.2 Triticum urartu | reverse complement strand
TTACCCTCGAAAACTGTTGCGATCCCCTATACTTGTGGGTTATCATTGCCTATTACTAAAATCGGTCGTAACGAGTTCATGTGATCAGTCTCACCCAGATTAAGTTATGCCCTAACCCTAAGAAAATCGGTCCCACCGAGTTGATCTTATCGGTCCCACCAAAAATCCTAACGTTCACATTTTGAACTGAATCGGTCTGACCAGGTTTTACTATTTGGTCCCACCGAGTTTGGTAATTCTGTGTAACGGTTAGATTCTGTGTGGAGGCTATATATACCCATCCACCCTTCCTCCATTCGTGGAAAGAGCAATCAGAACGTGCCTACACTTCCAGCATTCATTTTCTAGGAGAGAACCACCTACTCATGTGTTGAGACCAAGACATTCCAGTCCAACCACAAGAATCTTGATATCTAGCCTTCCCCAAGTTGCTTTCCACTCAAATCATCTTTCCACCATATCTAAATCTGTGAGAGAGAGTTGAGTATTGGGGAGACTATCATTTGAAGCACAAGAGCAAGGAGTTCACCATCAACACACCATCTATTACCTTTTGGAGAGTGGTGTCTCCTAGATTGGTTAGGTGTCACTTGGGAGCCTCCGTCAAGATTGTGGAGTTGAATCAAAGAGTTCGTAAGGGCAATGAGATCACCTACTTCGTGAAGATCTACCCAAGTGAGGCAAGTCCTTCGTGGGTGATGGCCATGGTGGGATAGACAAGGTTGCTTCTTCGTGGACCCTTCATGGGTGGAGCCCTCCGTGGACTTGCGCAACCGTTACCCTTCGTGGGTTGAAGTCTCCATCAACGTGGATGTACGATAGCACCACCTATCGGAATTTATGCAACCCGCATAGCTAATTTTCTTGGTGTAGCCATACACGAAGATGATATTGAATTACCACCTGCTTACTTAGACTTTAATGCTATGGTTCACCACCAGTTTGTCAAGAGGAATTAATCACCTCTCCAGTATCGACTAATATTTGACAGACACCGTGCTGTCCATATTACTCTCCCTACTCCTGCCTTCTTTGATCATCAGGCAAAAGGAAGATATGTTATTACCAGAGAGGAGGCAGATGAGTACGAGAGGAGAGCGGAGGCCGCTCGTCGCCACGCTGCAGCTCAGGAGGCGATAGCCGCTGCATCTCAGTACGACCCCAACTACTATTATGGATATTCGCCAGGCCAGCCGTGGCCATAGACCAACTTAGGCTAAAAGACTAAGCTTGGGGAGTACGTATTTCTCACCGACATTACATTTATGTTCACACACTCATTGCGAGATGTCTGTGGTCATACTTTTTCATTGTATCATCCATGCTAGTTTATTTCCCTTTTTATGCTTTCGTCTTGTGTGTTTGATAAACCTTAAGAAAAACAAAAAAATTAGTTGTAGCTTTTAATTAGTTTACTTTCCGCGCTTGTAGTTGTAATAAAAAGAAAACCCAAAAAGATTTCTTGTTCTTCTTTTGCTTGTTGGGAGCTCTCCCGTGTAAATAGTTTTATTCCTTTTCTTTTCTTTGGGGGTCGATAGGAGAAGACCATAATTAAATTGTTGAAGTGGCTCTTGTATGCATATTTGTTGATCTGACAAAAGAGCCCATATTGCCTTGTCTTCTCCTATTTATTGAATGCTTGCAGATTCCAGCTTAGTCCAATGCACGTGCACTATTATTATTATTCACATCGTTCGGTCGTGCAAGTGAAAGGCAATTATGATGATATATGATAGACTCGCTGAGATAAGAAAGGTTGGTATGAACTCGACCTCTTTTGTTTTTGTAAATATGATTAGTTCATCGTTCCTGATTCAGCCTATTATGAATAAACATGTTTGCAATGACAACTAGAGATCATTGTTTCTTGTGCCATGCTTGATTAGCTATGAGTTATAATGGTTTACCTTGCGTGCCAACATGCTATCAAAATGGTTGTGATGTGGTATGATAGGCTGGTATCCTCCTCTGAATGATTTAAGTGACTTGACTTGGCACATGTTCATGCATGTAGTTGAAACAAAATCAACATAGCCTTCACGATCTTTATGTTCATGGTGGATTATATCCTACTCATGCTTGCATTCGGTGTTGATTAATTTTAATGCATGTTCATGACTATTGTGGCTCTCTAGCTGGTCGCTTCCCAGTCTTTTGCTAGCCTTCACCTGTACTAAGCGGGAATACTGCTTATGCATCTAATCCATTAAACCCCAAAGTTATTCCACATGAGTCCACTATACCTACCTATATACGATATCTACCTGCCGTTCCAAGTAAATTTGTATGTGACAAACTCTAAACCTTCAAATAAATATCCTATTTTGTATGCTCGAATAGCTCATGTATCAACTAGGGCTGTCCGTATCTTCCATGTTAGGTGGGTTATTGTCAAGAGGAGTGGACTTCGTTCGTCACTCAGAGATAAATGGCTGGTCACCGGGATGCCCAGTCCCATGCTTTATGCAAACTAAATCAAAATAATTGCAAACAAAACTCCCCGTGGGACTCTTGTTAGTTGGAGGCACTCGTTGTTTCGATAAAGCCATGGATTGATGCTTGTTGGCGGAAGGGGGAGTATAAACTTTACCATTCTGTTTGGGAACCGCCTAGAATGTGTGTAGCATGGAAGATATCGCCATCTCTTGGTTGTTATGTTGACAATGAAAGTATACCGCTCAAAATATTATTCACCTCTATTTCAAAACTGAGCTCTGGCACCTCTACAAATCCCTGCTTCCCTCTGCGAAGGGCCTATCTATTTACTTTTATGCCGAGTCATCATCCTCTTATTAAAAAGCACCCGTTGGAGAGCACCGCTATCATTTGCATTCATTATTGTTAGTTTACATTGAGTATGACTTGACTGGATCTCTTTTACCATGAATTACAATGTCTAGTCAGTCAATGGTCTTTAAAGATGCTCTGCATTTATGTTTTGCGGTCTCAGAAAGGGCTAGCGAGATACCATCTTGTTATATCATATTTTGATTGTTTTGAGGAAGTGTTGTCATCCGAGATTTATTATTATTGCTCGCTAGTTGATTATGCTATTGATATGAGTAACTTGAGACCTAAGCATTATTGCGAATGTGGTTAGTTATAATCTTTGCTGAAAACTTGAATGCTGCCTTTACATATTTACAACAACAAGAGCAAACAGAGTTTATAAAAGTTTTTCTTTATCACTCTCAGTTTATCAACTGAATTGCTTGAGGACATGCAAAGGTTTAAGCTTGGGGGAGTTGATACGTCTCCGTCGTACCTACTTTTCCAAACACTTTTGCCCTTCTTTTGGACTCTAACTTGCATGATTTGAATGGAGCTAACCCGGACTGATGTTGTTTTTAGCAGAATTACCATGGTGTTATTTATGTGTAGAAACAAACATTCTCGGAATAACCTGAAACTTCATGGAGAAACTTCTTGGAAAATATAAAAAATACCTGCAAAAGATGAAGGCCTGGGGGCCCACCACCTGCCCACAAGGGTGGGGGCGCGCCCCCTACCTCGTGGGCCCCCTGGAGCTCCTCCGACTCCAACTCTATATATTGTGTTTTGGCGAGAAAAAAGAGAGAAGAATTGATTGCATTTTATGATACGAAGCCGCCGCCAAGCCCTAAAACCTCTCGGGAGGGCTGATCTGGAGTCTGTTCGGGGCTCCGGAGAGGGAAATCCGTCCCCGTCGTCATCATCAACCATCCTCCATCACCAATATAATGGTGCTCACCGCCGTGCGTGAGTAATTCCATCGTAGGCTTGCTGATAAGTGATCGGTTGGATGGGATCTATCATGTAATAGAGTTAGTTTTGTTAGGGTTTGATCCCTAGTATCCACTATGTTCTGAGATTGATGTTGCTATGACTTTGCTATGCTTAATGCTTGTCACTATGGACCGAGTGCCATGATTTCAGATCTGAACCTATTATGTTTTCATCAATATATGAGAGTTCTTGATCCTATCTTGCAAGTCTATAGTCACCTATTATGTGTTATGATCCGTTAACCCTGAAGTGGCAATAATCAGGATACTTACCGGTGATGACCGTAGTTTGAGGAGTTCATGTATTCACTATGTGTTAATGCTTTGTTCCGGTACTCTCTGAAAAGGAGGCCTTAATATCCCTTAGTTTCCGTAAGGACTCCGCTGCCACGGGAGGGTAGGACAAAAGATGTCATGCAAGTTCTTTCCCATAAGCACGTATGACTATATTCGGAATACATGCCTACATTACATTGATGAACCAGAGCTAGTTTTGTGTCACCATAGGTTATGACTATTACATGATGAACCGCATCCGGCATAATTCTCCATCACCGATCCATTGCCTACGAGCTTTCCATATATTGTTCTTCGCTTATTTTACTTTCCCGTTGCTATTCCTATCATCACTACAAAATACCAAAAACATTACTTTTACTACTGTTACCTTTTGCTACCGTTACCACTACTATCATATTACTTTGCTACTAAATACTTTGCTGCAGATACTAAGTTTCTAGGTGTGGTTGAATTGACAACTTAGCTGCTAATACTTGAGAGTATTCTTTGGCTCCCCTTGTGTCGAATCAATAAATTTGGGTTGAATACTTTACCCTCGAAAACTGTTGCGATCCCCTATACTTGTGGGTTATCACCCCTCGTCGTCAGTTTCCATGGGGGTAGTGTACCCCATGTTTTTGGCAGCCGATGCATCACCCTCTGGCGCCGCTTTAGCGGCCTTCCACACCTCCCCTTGGCCCAGAGAAGTCCTTTGGGACAACACCTTGGTGTCATCCGCAGCTCGCGATGGAGAGGCTCGCGGAGGCGTTTCGCTCTCCATCATCTCTG
Organism: Triticum urartu; assembly: GCF_003073215.2. NCBI lineage: Eukaryota > Viridiplantae > Streptophyta > Magnoliopsida > Poales > Poaceae > Triticum > Triticum urartu. Next base: position 389,641,719 of record NC_053027.1, on the reverse strand, counting down.
GCGCCAACAAGTTTCCGAGGGACGACGATTGTTGGGGGAGATCACGGGCCGGACTGAAAATACATAAATAAAATGTTATCCTATGATCTGTAAGAAGGCCAAATGTATGTATAGTATCTTTAAATACTTACGACTCGGCTGGGGGCTTCGGCCTGAGGCGCCGCTCAGGGATGACTTCGGTGTCCGAATCCGAATCATCCGAAAGGGAAATCTTCACCTTCTTAGGCGCCTCCGCTTCTAGGTCTAAGGACGCCCCCTTTTCTTCTGTCCCTTGAGGGGAGAATTGCTCTCCTCCTCTTCCTCTTCATCTTCGTCTCCCTCATGGGAGGAGAGAACCTCACTGTCTTCGGACGCGATGTCCGAAGTACCTTTATGGCAGAAGACACTTCTGGCCTCCTTGCCCTTCTTCTTGGCCTTCTTCTCCGGCGTCTGGTACGGCGCCGGAACCAGCATCTTCGTTAGTAGAGGGGTAGCTGGGTCTTCTGGCAGCGGAGCCGGACACTTGATCTGCTCAGCTTTCTTCATCCAGGCCTGAAGGAGAAAAAGAAGGCTTAGCATACTCCTCAAATCTAGAAGTAGAGGTTATGTTTGGAAATCTGAAAACTTATAGAGTGGTCGGGTGAGCGCAGTCGAGGCCGCGGTCTTCAGTCGTTCCCGGCCACGACTTCTGGGCCTTGAAAAGCAGCTTCCAGATTTCTTCATGCTTCATGCCGAAGAAGTTCTACAGGGTCCGGGGACCGGCTGGATTGAATCCCCACATATGGAGAGTCCGGTGCTGGCAGGGAAGAATCCGGTGAAAAAGAATCACCTGGATCACATCGGCAAGGCTGGTCTTCTTCTCTATCATGCCCTTGACGCGCTTCTGCAGCGTCATCACCTCGTTAGACGATGCCCAGTCCAGGACCTTTTTAACCCACGGTGTGAGCCGCATTGGAGGCCCAGATTTGAACTTAGGAGTGGTGGCCCATGTGGCGTCGCGAGGTTCAGTGACATAGAACCACTCCTGCTGCCATCCCTTCACGGTCTCCATGAAGGACCCCTGGGGCCAAGTGACGTTGGGGAGCTTTCTCACCATGGCGCCGCCGCACTCTGCGTGTTTGCCGTCCACCACTTTCTACTTCACATTGAAGACCTTGAGCCATAATCCGAAGTGGGGGGGGCTGCCGAGGAACGCCTCACACACGACGTTGAATGCCGAGATGTGGAGGAAGGAATTCGGGGCTAGATCGTGAAAGTCTAGCCCATAGTAGAACGTGAGCCCGCGGACGAAAGGGTGGAGAGGAAACCCTAGTCCATGGAGAAAGTGGGGATAAATACTACCCTCTCATTGGATTCTGTAGTGGGGATGATCTGCTTTTTGGCAGGCGGCTGGTGGGTGATTTCCGCGGCCAGGTACCCCGCTTCCCGGAGTTCCTTGATGTTCTCCTCCATGACGGAGGAGGCCATCCACTTGCCCTAAGCGCTCGATCCGTACATGGCTGGAGTGTTTGCTGGGGACGGAAGGAATTGACCTCGGGCGCTGGAGCTTGAGGGCGGATGGGCTGAGGACGAAGAAAGCATGGGGTAAAAAGTTGGATCTTGATCTCCTTATAAAGGCAGTGAATATCAAGCACCCCCCCACGAGCCTTAAAACTCGCCTATTCCCAAGGGGTCATGCTAACGGCACGGTTGGATTACCCAAACCCGTATTGATCAGAATCCCGTAATAAGGGGACACGATCTCTTCTTTGACAAGATGTGTCAATAAGGACCGCTCCTCAAAATGCGAAGCGGGAGGCTGGAAAATGGTTCAAAATAATAATAAGGCTAGAACGTAACGTCTAGACGAAAAAGCTGTTAGTAGACACGGCTTATTTCATTTAAGTATTTTTGCCCTTGTGGTTAAGGGTTGCGACGGTTATACAGAGCCGAACATAGTTCTTTTAACCAACTGCTATGGAGTATTCGGAGGAGGAACCCACCTTGCAATCCCGAAGACAATCTGCGCGCCGGACACATCGTCATTGAAGCCTGGTTCAGGGGCTACTAAGGGAGTCCTGGACTAGGGGGTCCACGGGCATCCGAGCTATGTGATATGGGCTGGACTGATGGGCCTAGAAGATACAGGATCGAAGGGCCTTCCCCCGTGTCCGGATGGGACTATCCTTTACGTGGATGGCAAGCTTGGCGTTCGATGTGAAGATTCCTTTTATTGTAAACCGACTCCGTACAACCCTAGTTCCCTCCGGTGTCTATATAAACCGGAGGATTTAGTCCATAGAGGCGATGATAATAATACAGGCTAGACATCTAGGGTTTAGCCATTACAATCTCGAGGTAGATCAACTCTTGTAACCCCTATACTCATCAAATTCAATCAAGCAGGAAGTAGGGTATTACCTCCATCAAGAGGGCCTGAACCTGAGTAAACATCATGTCCCCTCCCTCCTGTTACCTTCGATCCTCAAACACACAGTTCGGGACCCCCTACCCGAGATCGGCCGGTTTTGACACCGACACCCTTCTCATTTACTTCACGACCATAAGTTATCAATATCTTCCATGCTAAGCATGCTAGTGGCGGTTCCCAAGCGATAAAAGTAAAGGTTTTGACTCCGTTGGGAGTTTTTGTTTGATTATTTGTAAGCTTTTTCTGTTTGCACTTTGGGACTGGGCATCCCTATTACTGCCCTTTTCTCGTGAGAAGGCGAGTGAATAAACACTCGACCTGAGAATAAACCGCTTAGCATGGAAGATACTGACCACCTCCTGTCGTTCCATGAAGGATCCAGGCACTCAAAAGGATATTTATTAGAAGTTTTTAGAGGTGGCACATGCAAATTTACTTAGGACGGCAGGGTAATACCGCATATAGGTAGGTTGGTAGACTCATCTGGAATAACTTTTCAAGGTTTTTGATGTACAAGCAAAATCCCCACATAGTACAGGCGAAGGCTAGCAATTAGATTAAGAAGCGGCCAACTAGAGAGCAACAATGGTCATGAACATGCATCATGCATAAGTAACATTGGACACTAGCATGCGTAGTATATGAACACCATGAACATAAATATCATAGAGGCTATGTTGGTTTTGATTCAACTACATGCATGAACAGGTGCCAAGTCAAGCCACTCAAACTCAAAGGAGGATACCATATCATCATACTACATCACAATCATTTTAACGCAATGTTGATATCCAAGATAAATCATTATCAACTTCCAGCTACTTATACATGGCATGAGAAACTATAATCTCTAATTGTCATTGCAAACCTGTTTAATCGTAATGGGATGTGCTAGGTTAAACATATTTACACGGATAGAACAAGTCGAGTTCATACCCGTTTCTCTTTGCCACGGCCAGTTCATTGAATATTGTCATTATTGCCTTTCACTTGCACGACCGCATGATGTGAAAATAATAATAGTGCGAGAGTGTTGTCAACTAAGCTGGAATCTGCAAAACATTTTATTCAAAAGGAGAAGACAAGGTAAAATTGGCTCTTTATTAGATCAACAATTATTCATATAAGAGCCATTCAACATTTTCATCGTGGTCTTCTCCTCGGTACATCTCGAAAGAAAAAGAAAAGAAATTCACAGAAACACACTGAAATATTTTTGGAGTTTTTGGTTTTCTTGAACAAGCAAATAAAAGGGAAAAGCAATAACGAGAAAAACTATTTACACGGGAAAGCTCCCAACAAGCAAAAGAAGAACAAGGAAATATTTTGGGTTTTCTTTTTAATGCTACATCTAAGCATGCATAGAAAGTAAACTAACTACAACTATTTTTTTGTTTTTTCTAATGTAGCGACCAGAACTCAAACAGTCTGATCTTTGTGCTTCAGTGTCATCCCTGGATCAGTAATGCTGACACGCACAGTACTTGAAGGATTTATAACAGAGTAGCAATCACACACTTATTACATCGAATGTCTCAAAAGAGAACTTATTACAAATAATATGGCTTAAGGCCATCTAATAACGATAACAGCGGAAGGCTTGGAAGATAAGTGAGTCCATCAACTCCAACGGCATCACTGAGTATAGAACCACGACCTAAGGCTCCTTATTCATCGTCTGAAAATTCTGCAACATGAACGTTGCAGCCCGAAAACGGGTCAGCAAATGGAATATGCTGGCAATGTAACACATAGAGAGTAGTGAACAGAATAGGCTATACTACATGCATATATGGCTGGTGGAAAGCTCTATGGTTACAATTTTGCGTAAACCAGTTTTTCCCTACTGCAAAGGAATAAATTTTATTTAACTATCATGGTGGTTGTTAAACATTGAGAGCGTAGACACCCTCTCAATCCCAATTAAACATCATCATTAAACCCCAACAAATTAATTAAAGTCACATGATGAGATTCACATGATAATCCAAGTACTAGATACTCAAGTTGTCCATAACCGGGGACACGGCTAAGCATGATTAGTTTATACACTCTGCAGAGGTTTGCGCACTTTTCCCCACAAGACTCGATGTCCTCCGTCGGAATTCTCGCACTACATGGTGTTTGAGAAACGGATGATTGAGACATAGTCTTTCAGAAGCTCTAGCACCTTACGATCGGGTAGACCGTTACACCTACTTTCCCCTACATCTTCTAGTCTACCACTGTAAGAGTTCGCACGACTTAATCAACTATGCTAGAGCCCATAGTAGCTTGTGGCTGCACACAGAAGTTTCTAGCATGAATAATCTCATGATCCCTTTGAGCCTGGGTGGCGGTCCATAAAGAAAAATAGGCAATCGCTGGAATACCCAGGTGCCTCAATCCACCCAGATATGTATTAGAGTTGCCACCTTAAGTTAACCATTAATTAAACAATCTCACATCTGTCATGAATACACTCAAACCCAAACCACGTCTACAAGCATAGCGTAGCAATATAAGCATAACGTAGAAATGACTCCCAGGGTTTTGATAATAAACAGGTGAATAGGTACTACCTCATCTACTTCCCAAACCCACAATTTAATTCAGATCCTAACCATGAAATTGTTTGAGGATTTATCTAATGCAATAATACTGGGTAGTAAGAGGTATGATCCAGTGTTACTTGCCTTGCTGATGATCCGTGAAACCTAGAGATTCGAAGTAGCAAGCGGCGCACTCCGGGTACTCTATCGCAAACAAACAAGCACACAATAAGCACTCATCTAATGCACAGGTAAAACTCAAATAAGAGATCTAACCAGAAAGTTCAACTTAAGAACTCCAGTTTGCAAAAAGAAACAATTCAAACAAAACAACGAAAGTCAAATGGCGAAAGAAACATGCTTCGTTTACTAATCTGGACCTAAGTAAAATTTTACAAAAGCAAAAACTTGTTTGAGTTGTTTAAACGGAAAGAGGGTTTCGAGAAGAAACTCTAGGTGCTTGAATCGCCTGATTCCGATAAACGAGCGAAAATTTATACTAAAACGAAAAACAGATCGGAAATCACGATCAGAAATAATCGCGGAAAATCCAAGAAAAAGAAAAACGGACGAACAGGCTTACGAGCGAACGTTCGCTAACTGCAGCTAAAAGACGAAAACCGTTCGTTAAGACGAACGAACGAACGGGCGTTCTCTGAATAAACTAAACCGAAAAAACCAATCTAAATAAAAAGAACAGATCTAGTTTTTTTAAAAAAAACGGAATGAAAACCGGGCGGTTTTCTCGAGGAAACCGGCGGTGGCAGCGGTGGTCAACCTCGGCGGCGGGACGGCGGCGGCGGGGCGGCTCCGGCGTCGGGCGGGGGCTCCGGTGGGCGGCGGAGCGGAGCGGCTCCGGGCGACGGCGGGACGACGGGCGGCGGCGTCGGTGGCGGCGCTAGGGTTTGGGGCGGCGGGGCGGCTCGGGCTGGGCTACGGGGTGGCCTCCCCGGCTTATAAGGGCCGGCCGGGCCAGAGTCCTAGTCGGACACGGCCCGGTTAGGTCGGTTCGTTTGTTTTTTTAATAAATTCGCGTTGAAAAAAATAAAATAATTACTAAACGGACTCCAAAAATCCTGAAATAAATTTTCCCCGAATTCTAAAATCAAGCCGGACAATATGAACATTTATTTGGGGCCTAAATGTTATTTGAAAAACGTGTATTTTTTTCCTAATTCAAATAAAATAGCGAGAAAACTCCGAAATAAAATCTGATTTTATTTTTTATTAAATCCTCAATATTTCTTTATTTTAGGAAAGTCATTTTATTCCCTCTCTCTTATTTTTATAATTGAAATAATTGAAGATAAAATTAATAAAATCAAATGATCCTATTTTCAAAATTTGAGAAAACCAAATATGAAAATACCGAAATCCCCAACTCTCTCCATGGGTCCTTGAGTTGCGTAAGATTTCTAGGATCTAGCCAAAATGCAATAAAATATGATATGCAATGATGATCTAATGTATAACATTCCAAATTGAAAATTTGGGATGTTACAAACCTACACCTCTTAAGATGAATCTCGCCCTCGAGATTTGGGTTGGCTAGCAAATAGGTGAGGGTGGTCCTTCCGTAGATCGTCTTCTCGTTCCCAGGTGGCTTCATCCTCAGTATGGTGGCTCCACTGAACTTTCCAAAACTTGATAACCTTGCTACGGGTGACTCGGCTGGCATACTCGAGAATCTTGACTGGTTTCTCCTCATAAGTGAAATCACTATCAAACTGAATCGCTTCCAGAGGCACTGTACCTCTCAGTGGTATATCCGCCATCTCTGCGTGGCACTTCTTCAACTGGGAAACATGGAACACATCGTGAACTCCCGACAATTCCTCAGGCAGTTCCAATTTATAAGCAACTTCTCCCATGTGTTCCAAAACTTTGTATGGTCCCACAAAACGTGGCGCTAACTTTCCCTTAACTCCAAAGCACTTAACTCCTCGAAGTGGAGATACACGAAGATAAACTCTATCTCCAACTTCGTAAACTGTCTCCTTGCGTTTAGAATCTGCATAGCTCTTCTGCCTGGACTGGGCTACCTTGAGCCTATCGCGAATCAACTTCACCTTCTGTTCAGACTCCTTAATTAGATCTGGTCCAAATAACTGGCAGTCTCCAACTTCATCCCACGACAATGGTGTTCTGCACCTTCTTCCGTACAAGGCTTCAAAGGGGCCATCTTCAAACTAGATTGATAACTATTGTTGTGAGAGAACTCCGCATATGGCAAGTTGTCATCCCAACTAGATCCATAATCTAGCGCACAAGCTCTCAGCATATCCTCCAAAATCTGTTTGACTCTCTCGGTCTGTCCATCGGTCTGTGGATGAAAAGCTGTACTGAACTCTAGCCTAGTACCCAAAGTTTCGTGCAACTGATTCCAGAACTTTGAGGTAAACTGGGTTCCTCTATCTGATACAATGCTCCTCGGAACTCCATGCAGACATACAATCCTTGTCATGTATATGTTTGCCAACTTAGCACTGGTGTAAGTGGTCTTTACTGGGATGAAATGAGCTACCTTCATCAAGCAATCGACTATAACCCATATCGAGTCATAGCCTGAACGGGTCCTGGGTAATCCCGTGATAAAATCCATGCCTAGCTTATCCCACTTCCATTCGGGTATCGGCAATGGTTGTAGCAATCCTGTTGGCTTATGATGCTCTGCCTTCACTCTCTGACATACATCACAGACTGCTACATATGCCGCAATATCCTTCTTCATTCCGGTCCACCTGAAAGTGTCCTTCAAATCCAAATACATCTTGGTGTTTCCTGGGTGAATCGAGTATGGCGAATCATGGGCCTCTTGCAAAATTAACTTCCTAATCTCCGGGTCATTAGGCACATAAATGCGGTCCTCAAACCATACAGTATCGTGTTCATCCTCACGAAATCCTTTAACTTTTCCCTTGCTCACCTTCTCCTTTATGGTGGCAATTTCCTTGTCGGTCTTCTGAGCTTCTCTGATCTTATCCATCAGAGTAGACTGAATCTCCAATGTTGGTACATAGCCTCTCGGAAGTATCTCCAAACATAGCTCACGAAGATCCTCGGCTAATTCTTTTGGTAACTCTCCGGTCATTAGTGTAGACATGGCTCTTGCGGCTCAATGCATCAGCTACCACGTTAGCCTTTCCGGGATGATAATGCAATCTCATATCATAATCCTTGATGAGCTCCAACCATCTCCTTTGCCTGAGATTCAACTCCTTCTGCGTGAAGATGTACTTCAAACTCTTGTGATCCGTGTACACATCACAATGGTTTCCGATGAGAAAATGTCTCCATGTCTTCAAAGAGTGCACTACGGCTGCTAACTCCAAGTCGTGAGTAGCATAATTCAACTCATGGGGCTTAAGCTATCGTGAGGCATATGAAACAACTCTACCCTCCTGCATAAGCACTGCTCCAAGTCCTCGACGTGAAGCGTCGCAATATACCTTACAATCCTTGCGCTGATCTGGCAGAATCAAAACTGGCGAGGTAACCAAACGTTTCTTCAACTCCTGGAAACTGGTCTCACATTCCTCAGTCCATTTGAACTTGGTATCCTTCTTCAACAACTCCGTCATAGGTTTTGCAATCTTCGAGAAATTTTCAATGAATCTCCGGTAGTATCCTGCGAGTCCAAGAAAACTCCGGATCTCTCCAACTGTTGTTGGGGCTTCCCAATTTGTCACAGTGACAACCTTGGTGGGATCTACTGATATTCCTTCTCTGGATATAACATGTTCAAGGAATCCAACTTCCTTCAACCAAAACTCACATTTGCTGAATTTGGCGTATAAGTGATGTTCTCTGAGCTTAGCAAGTACTAAACGCAAAAGTTCTTTATGTTCTTCTTCATTCTTCGAGTAAACCAGAATATAATCAATGAATACTACGACGAACTTATCCAAAAACTCCATAAACACTTTGTTCATCATGTTCATAAAATAGGCAGGTGTGTTAGTCACACCAAATGACATAACGGTATACTCATACAGCCCGTACCTTGTGGTAAAAGCTGTCTTAGGTATGTACTGCTCTCGAATCTTCAACTGGTGGTAACCTGATCGCAAATAGATCTTGGAAAATACCTTAGCTCCTTGCAATTGGTCAAACAAATCGTTAATCATTGGCAGTGGGTACTTATTCTTGACCGTCACGTCATTCAATCCTCGATAATCAACAACCATCCTTAACGATCCATCCATCTTTTCCACTAGAAGTACTGGTGATCCCCAAGGTGACGAACTTGGGCGAATATAACCCTTATCCAGTAACTCCTTAATCTGCTTCTTAATCTCCTCCAAATCATTTGCAGGCATTCGGTATGGTCTCTTAGATATTGGCCCTGTGCCTGGCAAAAGCTCTATCAAAAACTCAATGTGAGAGTGTCGATAGGATAAGTGGCTGTGAAATTCTCCCACCATGATGTTGCGGGTCCTTCAAGCTGATGTGCAGCAAAACGCACCTTTTCCACATCTGTGCATCCTGCTGTGGTCAATTCCCTCCCTGTCTTGCGGAGCCAATCATCTGCCACTATCGGCTCGGTGCTACTGGAGAACACCGGCGGATTCAGTCTAAGGAAAATGGGTTAAGTGATCAACAGGTGGTGGTGGTGGTGGGTTGTTCTTGTTGTTGTTGTTCCCCTGATTCTGATTCTGGACTAGCAACTGAATCAATGCATTCTGCTGCTGGATCAACTGAGTGAGCTCCGGTGGGAAAGCAAATCCATTGTCACGTCTCGGAGGGTTTAGAAAAGATGAGAATATAGAATAGATTGAGGTCTAGAGAGAAAACACTACCCATATGCACATGATGCAAATGTAAACAAAATCACTTCATTCAATTCAAACAAGGGCATACAATCGGTCTAGAACTATCGTTATAAAAGTGCTTGGACTATGCTATATATATATGGTGGAATACTACTACTGTTATGGTGGTCTACTAGAAAAACTGCTCTGATGAAGACTCCATGATATCCGCTCCAGCTTCATCAACATAGTCATCATCACTGTCATCTGGGTCCGAGTCGGTGTCGTCGATGATGATGTAGTTCTTCGGGCAAGTGGAATCGTCATCTTCTCCTCCTGGCGCGGGATCTCCTATGAAAACTCCTAGCTTCCTAGTCAGGTCGTCATTCTTCTCCACTAATACTTCGATTTCCTCCATATAATCTTCGCGTGTAGCTTTGAGTTCTTCCTCTAGCTCCGTGATTCTTGTCATTGCCTTCTTCAGATCTATCATGCCTGCGCACATCTGGTTCTCCTGACATCGAATGTGCTGATTTAAATCTTGGATAAAAGCTGCGATTGATCTATCCTTCCTAATGCTGATCATCTCCCATTGCTTATCTCGGTGCCCACAAATGTGATAGATAGTATCCTTGAGATCATTGCGGTAAACTTCTCCAATACGTCCCATGGTAATGTGGGCTGCCATGCTCTTTCCTAGACTCCAGGTTGGTGCATCAAAGGAAAACTCTATGGGCTCGGTGACTGGCGCGAACGTCCTTCTGGGAACTTGAACTTGAATCATCCAGTGATCCTCCTCGGGTAAAGTGGTGTTGTAGGTCTCGGTGAAGCTTGGTACTCCGATGTTCAGGTACTTAGTGACTTCATTCAGGTGGCGTCCAAAGGGTGTATCTTCATCCGGTTGTGTGAACTTGTTCCTTGCATCTGCCATCCTAAAAGAGTAGAAAAGATGAGGAGTCAGAAATGAGAGGAGAGTAGTGATCTAGGTCTTTATCTTAGTGGTTGTGTCTTCCAGTCAGCGTGTGCTCTGATACCATCTTGTAGCGACCAGACCTCAAACAGTCTGATCTATGTGCTTCAGTGTCATCCCTGGATCAGTAATGCTGACACACACAGTACTTGAAGGATTTATAACAGAGTAGCAATCACACACTTTTTACATCGAATGTCTCAAAAGAGAACTTATTACAAATAATATGGCTTAAGGCCATCTAATAGCGATAACAGCGGAAGGCTTGGAAGATAGTGAGTCCATCAACTCCAACGGCATCGCTGAGTATAGAACCACGACCTAAGGCTCCTTATTCGTCGTCTGAAAATTCTGCAACATGAACGTTGAAGCCCGAAAACGGGTCAGCACATGGAATATGCTGGCAATGTAACACATAGAGAGTAGTGAATAGAATAGGCTATAGTACATGCATATATGGCTGGTGGAAAGCTCTATGGTTATAGTTTTGCGTAGAGCCAGTTTTTCCCTACTGCAAAGAAATAAATTGTATTTAACTATCATGGTGGTTGTTAAACATTGAGAGCGTAGACACCCTCTCAATCCCAATTAAACATCATCATTAAAACCCAACAAATTAATTAATGTCACATGATGAGATTCACATGATAATCCAAGTACTAGATACTCAAGTTGTCCATAACCGGGGACACGGCTAACCATGATTAGTTTATACACTCTGCAGAGGTTTGCACACTTTTCTCCACAAGACTCGATCTCCTCCGTTGGAATTCCCGCACTACATGGTGTTTGAGAAACGGATGATCGAGACATAGTCTTTCAGAAGCGCTAGCACCTTACGATCGGGTAGACCATTACACCTACTTTCCCCTACATCTTCTAGTCTACCACTTTAAGAGTTCACACAACTTAATCAACTATGCTAGAGCCCATAGTAGCTTGTGGCTGCACACGGAAGTTTCTAGCATGAATAATCTCATGATCCCTTTGAGCCTGGGTGGCGGTCCATAAAGAAAAACAGGCAATCGCTGGAATACCCAGGTGCCTCTATCCACCCAGATATGTATTAGAGTTGCCACCTTAAGTTAACCATTGATTAAACAATCTCACATCTGTCATGCATACACTCAAACCCAAACCACGTCTACGAGCATAGCATAGCAATATAAGCATAACATAGAAATAACTCCCAGGGTTTGATAATAAAAAGGTGAATAGGTACTACCTCATCTACTTCCCAAACCCACAATTTAATTCAGATCCTAACCATGCAATTGTTTGAGGATTTATCTAATGCAATAAAACTGGGTAGTAAGAGGTATGATCAAAGTGTTACTTGCCTTGCTGATAATCCGTGAAACCTAGAGATTCAAAGTAGCAAGCGGCGCACTCCGAGTACTCTATCGCAAACAAACAAGCACACAATAAGCACTCATTTAATGCACAGGTAAAACTCAAATAAGAGATCTAACCAAAAATTTCAACTTAAGAACTCCGGTTTGCAAAAAGAAACAATTCGAACGAAACAACGAAAGTCAAACGGCGAAAGAAACATGCTTCGTTTACTAATCTGGACCTAAGTCAAATTTTAAAGAAGCAAAAACCTGTTTGAGTTGGTTAAACGGAAAGAGGGTTTCGAGACGAAACTCTAGGCGCTTGAATTGCCCGATCCGATAAACGAGTGAAAAGTTATACTAAAATGAAAAACATATCGGAAATCGCGATCAGAAATAATCACGGAAAATCTGAGAAAAAGAAAAATGGACGAACAGGCTAACGGACGAACGTTCGCTAACTGCAGGTAAAAGACAAAAACCATTTGTTAAAACAAACGAACGGGCGTTCTCTAAATAAACTAAACCGAAAAAACCGATCTAAATAAAAAGAACATATCTAGTTTTTTTACCGAAAGAAAACCGGGCGGTTTTCTCGAGGAAACCGGCGGCGGCGGCGGTGGTCAACCTCGGCGGCGCGACGGCGGTGGCGGGGCGGCTCCGGCGTCAGGCGGGGGCTCCGGTGGGCGGCAGGGTCGGCGGCGGAGTGGCTCCGGGCAGCGGCGGGACGACGGGCGGCAGCGTCGGGCGGCAGCATTGGGCGACGGCGGGACGACGGGCGGCGGCGTCGGCTGCGGCGTCGGTGGCGGCGCTAGGGTTTGGGGCGGCAGGGCGGCTCGGGCTAGGCTACGGGGTGGCCTCCCCGGCTTATAAGGGCCGGCCGGGCCAAAGTCCTAGTTGGACACGGCCTGGTTAGGTCGGTTCGTTTGTTTTTTTAATTTTTTAATAAATTTGCACTGAAAAAGAAATAAAAGAATTACTAAACGGACTCCAAAAATCCCCAAATAAATTTTTCCCCGACTTCTAAAATCAAGCCAGACAAGATGAACATTTATTTGGGGCCTAAATGCAATTTTGAAAAACGTGTATTTTTTCCTAATTCAAATATAATAGTGAGAAAACTCCGAAATAAAATCTTATTTGATTTTTTATTAAATCCTCAATATTTCTTTATTTTGGGAAAGTCATTTTATTCCCTCTCTCTTATTTTTATTATTAAAATAATTGAAGATAAAATAAATAAAATCAAATGATCCTATTTTCAAAATTTGAGAAAACCCAAATATGAAAATAACGAAATCCCCAACTCTCTCCATGGGTCCTTGAGTTGCATAGGATTTCTAGGATCTAGCTAAAATGCAATAAAATATGATATGCAATGATGATCTAATGTATAACATTCCAATTTGAAAATTTGGGATGTTACATGTAAGATTTTTCAAACACACAAGAAGAAAGCAAGAAAATAAATTAAGCATGGATGATACAATGAAAAATTGTGAACACCGACAACTGGAATAAGTGGACATGAATATAATATTGGTGTGAAACACGTACTCCCCCAAGCTTAGGCTTTTGGCCTAACTTGGTAATCTATCGGTAATCTGGGGAGTAGTCGGTGTGGTAGCTCACAGAGGCTCTCGGTGCGGATGCCTCGGCTTGCCGTGCTGCCTCCACTGCCACGTTGTGAGATCGGGCCTCGCTCTCAAGAACAAAATATCTTCCTTTACTGTGATAGTCAAAAAGAGCAGGTGCGGGCAAATATGTGTGCACAACAGATGTTTGGTTAAACAACAGATTGTAAGTGAAGTTATGAATTGTGGATCTTATGACATTTTAAAGCACAAAGTCTAAATACTATGTCGGTAGGATAGGGTCAAAGGGCAAAGGTGAAACACCAAGCCCTCGTGCTAAACGCGTGGCATAAATTCCACCATAGAAACAACCACTATTAGCGTTATGTTGCAGTCTGCGTGCAATAATCGCAAGGTTATAACTCCTTTCACTGGTGAGAGTGGTGCGTATGAGGCTCACGTTTGGAGCAGAGAGTGTGCTACAGTCTTGCTTGCCTACTATACATTTCCCATTAAATAATTCAAAGTAATGAATTGCAGGAAAATGAATGCTCTTTATTCTACCTTGTGTCACTCCCCTCGTCTCACTGTAGCAAAGACTAGTCAAGAATGATTGGTACTTAGCCCTTGGCGGTTCGTCAAGCAAACCCCAGAATGGGAGTTTGCAGTGGTGAGCAAAACTCTCTAGTGAGATGGTAAATGAATTTTCATAAAGCTTAAATGACACCCTAGATTCATGGGGATGGAATTTAAATCCTTTGACAAATGATTCGGTAAGAGTGTGGCGTTGCTCGCACTTATCTGAAATGTAGGGACCGAGAACGGGATTGTGAACATATTGCTCAAATTCCTCCTTAATGCCCACATGCATCATATAATCATCGCAAGGCCATAAGCATGTTTTGGTGGCTGCATCTCGAATGGAACTCTCGCTTGGTTCGACATAAGACGAACGAGCGGAGTTGTCACTAGAAGATGCCCCCGAGGATCTCCTCCTCGAAGAACTCCTTCGAAATATGTTCATCATGTTCGCGTAAAATTTCCTGAAATTTTTTGAGTGGCAAAAATTTATCAACAGAACTTTATAAGATTGATAGCAACTACTCATAGGGATACATAGAGGCCATAGCAAGCATTCAAAATACTTAGAACTCTAAGAGTTCAACAATGTAAGCTCATCTATAGCAGCACCAAGAGTAGCTAATTATTCAAAATATAAACCACTAAAACAAAAACTAATTGGAAAAATGGTGGAGTCACATACCAAGAAACAATCCCCCGAAACAGTTTCAGAAATGGAGCTTCGAGCAAAGAGATCGAAATCTGCAGGTTTGAGAGCAAGAACACAAGAGAGAGAGCTATGAGGAATTTTTTTTTCTGGAGGTAGGTGATGATGTGGTGTAAAGAGATAAGTGAGGGGGCCCATGTGGGGGCCACAACCCACTAGGGCGCGCCTGGGGGTCCTGGTGCGCCCAGGTGGGTTGTGCCCACCTCGTGCACCTCCCTATGATATTATTTGCACCAAAAATTCAGAAATATTCAGAAAAAATCATATTAAATTTTCAGAGCATTCTGAGAACTTTTATTTTTGGGTCATTTTTTTATTGCACGGGACATTCAGAAAATAGACAAAACATGGCATTTTATTTTATTTAACTAATAAAAATAGAAAAAAGTAGGGACAAAAGGTAGTTCTTACTAAATTCATCAACTTCACACTGCTCAGAAATGAGCCATTAATAAGGTTGATTAGGTCTTATTAACAACCACATTCGATTAGCATGAAATCGAAGAACTTTCGTAAATCACTAAGTTACCTCAACGAGGATATGAATATCCCCAGCAATAAGCATTTCATATTTCTTTTTGATAATAGGTAGGGGTATTTGAAAACTTCCAATAGTGATTGTCGAAGATTTTTCAATAACATTAATACCATTCACTTGGAACTGTTTCTTCGGAAAATGCATCATATTCTCATTACCATTGATATGAAAAGTGACCTTGCTTTTATGGCAATCAATAACAGCCCTTGTAGTATTCAGGAAGGGTCTACCAAGGATAGTCGACATGTTGTCGTCCTTGGGCATCTCAAGTATAACAAAGTCAGTCAAAATAGTAACATTAGCAACAACAACGGGCACATCCTCACAAATACCAATAGGTACGGCAGTTGATTGATTAACCATTTCCAAATATATTTCATTACGTGTAAGTTTATTCAAATCAAGTCTTTTATATAAAGAGAAAGACATATCACTAACACCAGCTCCTAAACCACATAAAGCAGTTTTCACATAATTCTTTTTGATGGAGCAAGGTATAGTTGGTATTCCCGGATCTCCAAGTTTTTAGGTACTCCATTTTTAAAAGTATAATTAGCAAGCA
Source organism: Triticum urartu (assembly GCF_003073215.2). Classification (NCBI taxonomy): domain Eukaryota; kingdom Viridiplantae; phylum Streptophyta; class Magnoliopsida; order Poales; family Poaceae; genus Triticum; species Triticum urartu. The sequence continues at coordinate 389,625,782 of NC_053027.1, read as the reverse complement.
TAGTGGAGATTTCAGCTTCCGGTATTTTTCTTTTATTGGTGATGATGTCTTTCATATACTTTGCATAAGGAGGCATTTTCAAGATGTCAATCAAGCGAGTACGCAAAAACACTGGCCTCAGCATTTCAAAAAAGCGTTCAAATTCTTCATCATCATTGTTTTTAGTTGACTTAGGTGGAAAAGGCGTTGGTTTTTGAACCCACGGTTCTCTTTCTTTACCGTGTTTTCTAGCCACGAAGTGTTTTTTATCATACCTTTTATTCTTAGGTTGTGGGTTATCAAGATCAACAGGTGGTTCTATCTCAACATCATTGTCTTGTTCTTTAGTATTATTAGGTTGAGAGTCTTCATGAACATCTTCATTATCTTTTTCATTATCACTAGCTGAATGTTCATTGCCAGACTGAGTTTCAGCATCAGAGATAGAAGTTTCATTATCATTACCAGGAGGTTTTTCTATTTCAGGTTCACTAGGAGCATGCAAAGTCCTATCACTTTTCTTTTTCTTTTTCTTTTTCGAAGAACTAGGTGCAGTGGTGTTGTTCCTTTGTGAATCTTGTTCTATTATTTTTGGGTGTCCCTCAAGATAAAGTGGTTCCTGAGTCATTTTACCTCCTCTAGTTGCAACTCTAACAGCAAAGTCATGTATATTATTATTCATTTCATCAAGCAATTCTCTTTGAGATTTAACAACTTGTTCTAACTGGGTTTGTACCATAGAAGCATGCTTTCCAACACCTCTAACATCATTTGAGATTCTAAATAACAAGTCACTCAAGCGAGCAATCATATCAGAATTGTATTTCAACTATTTCATAACATTTGCATTGAAGTGATCTTGTTTTCTAATGTAGTTTTCAAACTCATAAATGCATTGGCTAGGGTGCATATTGTGAGGATTGTCATTATCATTGAACTTCATTAGAGAATTTACCTCTACCACCTTAGGCAGTGGTGTAGTATTAAGCCCATGTATTTCTTCAATAGGAGGTAAAATTTTAACATCCTCAGCTTTAATACCTTCTTCCTTCATAGATTTCTTTGGCTCTTGCATATCTTCAGGACTGAGATATAATATACAACTCTTCTTAGGAGTAGGTTTAGATGATGGTTCAGGAAGAGTCCAATCATCATAATTTTTCCATATATTATTCAATAATTCTTCAGCTTGCCCAACAGATCGTTCCCTGAAAAGACAACCAGCACAACTATCTATGAAATCCCTAGAAGCATCGGTTAGTCCATTATAAAAGATATCAAGTATTTCATTTTTCGTAAGAGGATTATCAGGCAAAGCATTAAGTAACTGGCAAAGCCTCCCCCAGGCTTGTGGGAGACTCTCTTATTTAATTTGCACAAAGTTAAATATTTCCTACAAGGCAGCTTGTTTCTTATGAGCAGGGAAATATTTTTCAAAGAAGTAATAAATCATATCCTGGGGACTACGCACACAACCAAGAGCAAGAGTATTGTACCAAGATTTAGCATCACCCTTTAATGAGAAATGAAATAATTTGAGAATAAAGTAATAGCGAGTTTTCTCATCATGAGTAAAAAGGGTGGCTATGTCATTCAACTTAGTAAGATGTGCCACAACAGTTTCAGTTTCATAACCATGGAAAGGATCGGATTTAACCAAAGTAATTAACTCTGGGTCGATAGAGAATTCATAATCCTTATCATCAATAAAGATCGGTGAAGTAGCAAACTTAGGATCATATTTCATTCTAGCATTCAGTGATTTTTCTTTATACTTGCACAATAATTTCTCTAGACCATCGTTATCCTTGCAAGCAAGAATATCTCTAGTTGTCCCCTCATTCATAACATAACCTTCCGGTACCTTAGGCAATTCATATTTAGGAAGGCTAGTTCTAGCAGGTGTTTCAGGAGATTCAATTTCAAGCTCATCATCAGATTCAACAACATCATGTTGTATTACTCTAGCAATTTGTTTATCAACAAATTCACCAAGTGGCACATCATCATTATCAAGCAAGGTACTAGCATCATCATAAGCATTATCCATAGCAGAAGGAGCATCATCAATAACTTGTGACATATCAGAATTAATAGCATGTGGGGGTGTTGCAAGTTTACTTATAACACAAGGTGAATCTAAAGCAGAACTAGATGGCAGTTCCTTAACTCCCCTCGTCCTAGAGGGAAAAAATCTTAGTCTTAGCATCCTTCAGATTCTTCATAGTGATAAATTTATAATAATCCCAAGTGACTCAAAAATATAGCTATGCTCCCCGACAACAGCGCCAAAAAAGGTCTTGATAACCCACAAGTATAGGGGATCGCAATAGTTTTCGAGGGTAGAGTATTCAACCCAAATTTATAGATTCGACACAAGGGGAGCCAAAGAATATTTGAAGGTATTAGCAGCTGAGTTTTCAATTTAACCACACCTGGATATTAATTATCTGCAGCAATGTCATCAGTAGCAAAGTAATATGATAGTTTTGATAGTAGTGACAGTAGCAATTGTAACGGTAACAGTGATAGCAATAGTTTTGTAGCAAGTGCAATAGTAATGATAGTAGTAGTAACTTAGCAAGAACAATATAAGATAAATTCGTAGGCATTGGATAGGTGACTTGTTGGATGATATTCATCATGCAACAGTTATAACCTAGGGCGATACGGCACTAGCTCCAGTTCATCAATATAATGTAGGCATGTATTCTGTAAATAGGCATACGTGCTTATGGAAAGAACTTGCATGACATCTTTTGTCCTACCCTCCCGTGGTAGCGGGGTCCTATTGGAAACTAAGAGATATTAAGGCCTCCTTTTAATAGATAATCGGAACAAAGCATTAACACACGGTGAATACATGAACTCCTCAAACTACGGTCATCACCGGGAGTGGTCCCGACTATTGTCACTCTGGGGTTGCCGGATCATAACATGTAGTAGGTGACTATAACTTGCAAGATCGGATCTAGAACATGGATATAATGGTGATAACATAAATAGTTCAGATCTAAAATCATGGCACCCGGGCCCAAAGTGACAAGCATTAAGCATGGCAAAGTCATAGCAACATCAATCTTAGAACATAGTGGATACTAGGGACATGCCCTAACAAAATTAACTCGATTACATGATGAATCTCATCCAACTCCTCACCGACCAGCGAGCCTACGAAGGAATTACTCACTCCCGGTGGGGAGCATCATGGAATTGGTGATGGAGAAGGGTTGGTGATGATGAAGAACGAATATCTAGCCTCCTGATGAAGAACGAATATCTAGCCTCCTGATGAAGAACGAAGATCTAGCCTCTCCGGAGCCCCAAACGGAATCTAGATCTAGCCTCCCGATGAAGAACATGAGGTGACGGCGGCTCCGTCTCGTGGATTGCGATAATGCTTTCTCCCTGATTTTTTCTGGAAAAATAGGATTTTATAGCATCAGTTTCAGCGTCTATGGGGCCACCAAGTGGGGACAACCCACCTGGTTGTGCCAGGAGGTGTGGGCGCACCCTGGTGGGTTGTGCCCACCCAGTTGCCCCCCTCGGGTGGATCTTGTCTCCATAAATTCTTGTTTATTGTATAAAAAATCCTCGCAAAGTTTCGTTCCATTCCGAGAACTTCTATTTCTGCACAAAAACAACACCATGGTAGTTCTGCTGAAAACAATGTTGGTCCGGGGTTAGTTTCATTCAAATCATGCAAATTAGAGTCCAAAATAAGAGGAAAAGCATTAGGAAAAGTAGATACGTTGGAGACATATCAGGGATGTACATACAAACGGGAACGATTGGGTTTTGATGGCTCGCCAGATCGCACAGAAGCTCATTTTGCCCCAGCCTATGTGCTAGGAGGGCCTATCCCCGATGGTTTTTCGGTCGTGTGGGAAGGACCCCCTATCGCCCACACTCACTTGGCGACGGTTCCAAACGCCAGTGCGGAAAGGGGTTAAAAACTGTTTGTATAGCATGTCTCTGCACTAGTGTGGACAACATCTCTAGTGATATCCTGAGTCATGTATTGTAAGTTTGTTGCTGGTATTAGTGAAATTGAGCTGGACAGTTAATACTTGAAGATCCCACAGTGTGCAGTACTGAAATAAACAAGGCACGAACATGCTTAATACATCAACCGTACACAACATAGTTATTGCAAGTGGTATTGGTGATATTGAGCTGGTCAGATCATACCTGTTAAGTCCTGGGGGTAGTCGTTGAGGAACTTCATCTGGGCCAGAGCCTGCACCATGTCGGCAGTGACAGAGGCGAGGTATTCCTCCGGGTCAACATGCACAGCGGCCTGATATGTCTCCAACGTATCTATAATTTTTTATTGTTCCATGCTATTATATTACCTGTTTTGGATGTTTTATATGCATTAATATGCTAGTTTATATTATTTTTGGGACTAACATATTAACCTAGAGCCTAGTGCCAGTTCCTATTTTTCCCTGTTTTTGAGTTTCGCAGAAAAGGAATACCAAACGGAGTCCAAACGGAATGAAACCTTTGCGATGATTTTTCTTGGACCAGAAGACAACTGGGAGACTTGGAGGTGAAGTCGGAGGAGCCACTGATACGTCTCCAACGTATCTATAATTTTTGATTGTCCCATGTTGTTATATTATCAATCTTGGATGTTTTATAATCATTTTATAGTCATTTTATATCATTTTTTGGTACTAACATATTGACATAGTGCCAAGTGCCAGTTCCTATTTTTCCGTGTTTTTTACATCACAGAAAATCAATATCAGACGGAGTCCAACTGCCACGAAACTTTACAGAGATTTTTTATGGACCAGAAGGAACATGTTGGGCCCTGGTTGCACCTGGGGGAGTCCCGAGGAGGGGACAAGCCACCAGGGCGCACCAGGAGGCCCAGGCGCGCCCTGGTGGGTTGTGCCCACCTCGGGTGCCCCCCGGGCCGCCTATTTGCTCTCTAAATACCCCAATATTTCAAGAATCCTAGGGGGGTCGATGAAATATTCATCCAGCCGCCACAGAGTCCAGAACCACCAGATCCAATCTAGACACCATCTCAGATGGGGTTCACCACCTTCATTGGTGCCTCTCCGATGATGCGTGACTAGTTCTTTGTAGACCTTTGGGGCCGTAGTTAGTAGCTAGATGGCTTCATCTCTCTCTCTTGATTCTCAATACAATGGTCTCTTGGAGATCCATATGATGTAACTCTTTTTGTGGTGTGTTTGTTGGGATCCGATGAACTTCGAGTTTATGATCAGATCTATCTTTTTATACCCATGAAAGTATTTGAGTTTCTTTGATCTCTTTTATGCATGATTTCTTATAGCCTCGTATTTCATATCCGATATTTGGGTTTTGTTTGGCCAACTTTATCTATTTATCTTGCAATGGGAAGAGGTGATTTGTAGTGGGTTCGATCTTACGGTGCTTGATCCCATTGACAGAAGGGGAACCGACACATATGTATCGTTGCTACTAAGGATAAAACGATGGGGTCTATCTCTACATAGATAGATCTTGTCTACATCATGTCATCGTTCTTATTGCATTACTCCGTTTCTCCATGAACTTAATACACTAGATGCATGTTGTATAGCGGTCGATGTGTGGAGTAATAGTAGTAGATGCAGGCAGGAGTTGGTCTACTAATCTCGGACGTGATGCGTATATAATGATCATTGCCTGGATATCATCATAATTATTTGAAGTTCTATCAATTGCCCAACAGTAATTTGTTCACCCACCGCTTTGCTATTTTCTCAAGAGAAGCCACTAGTGAAACCTACGGTCCCTGGGTCTCTTTCTCATATTATTTGCCTTTGCGATCTGTTTTATTTGCCTTTTATTTTCAGATCTATTAAACCAAAAATCCAAAAATAACTTGTTGCAATTTATTTTATTTGGCGTTCGATCTATCAATATTTACAACTCTCTCACATCTGTTTGCCTATCTTGAGGCGCCGTACCCTGAAAGGGATTGACAACCCCTTTAACATGTGAGGATGCGAGGATTTGTTATCTGTGTGCAGGGGCTGTTTACGTTGTGTTGCTTGGTTCTCCTACTGGTTCGATAACCTTGGTTTCATATCTGAGGGAAATACCTACCGCCACTGTGCTGCATCATCCCTTCCTCTTTGGGGAAATACCGACGTAGCTTCAAGCGACATCAAAAGGAATTTCTGGCGCTGTTGCCGGGGAGGATCTTCAACATATACCAGGTTCCTAATCACAAATCTCATCTCCTCGCAATTTACATTATTTGCCATTTGCCTCTCATTTTCCTCTCCCTCACTTCACAAAAATTTGTCGTTTTATTCACCTCTATTTTTCGTTCGCCATTTCCTTATCAGATCTATCCTTTGCTTGCAATCATGAGTGATTTCGGTATGGCACCAACAGATGATGGCCTAACTCCTAAAATTGTACAGGAAATCTGGATGCCAAAACCTTTATTTTGGGGCAAGGGAACGTTATGGGAAAAGAACGTATCCAAGAATTTTTTAATTGTGTTGGGAAGCTTAGTCTTGATGATGCCCCTATACTTAAAACTACATATGCAGAAGCTATTACGGCACTAGTTCTGAAACTTGAAAGTAAATTTATTCGTACCCATCCTACCTTGCAAAGATTGTTTTTTGAGCTCCCCGTTATAAAGAATCCTAGAGCTAAAAAGTTGGCCACTCTTGTTCTTATGAATAAGTTTGACTACATAATACGGGAAACTAGGGAAATCTTTGAATTTTATGGTATGAATCGTGAAAAACCTATGATAGATGAAATTACTTACAATAGTGACTATGCTTTAATACATTTGCTTGGGGACAATATTTTTTTGATGAAATTCTTAAAAAGGAAGTCCCAGTTCTAGATATAATCCAATAAGTTTTCAATAATGTTAATCAACATTACTCTTGGATTGTTGCGGGAAATCAAAAGGGGTATGATGAAAACCAACTTAGAATTGCTAAGGCCTCTATGGATAACATGTTTTATGTTGTGTTTACAAATCCTCATGATGAAAATACCTCTAAGAAAGTTAAGAACAAGGATGACAAAACTTAGATCCATGCCTTATGCCTAACTAAGGGCGTAAAACTATAGCGCTTGTTGGGAGGCAACCCAAAAAATAATTTTTATTTTTGCTTTTTGCTTCCTGTTTTTGTGTGTTAACACAATTATGCTACTGTTATAATCATGTTTTATGTTTTAATTAGTGTTTGTGCCAAGTAAAGCCTTTATGATCTTCTTGGGTGATAGTTGTTTGATCTTGCTGAGAAAGAAACAGAAACTTTTATGCTCATGAAATTAATTTTCATATTTTTACCAGAGAGCGATAAAATACTCATTCCACTTGAAATAGATCAATATACAAATTTCTCAGATCATCCTAATTTTCCAGAATTTTTGGAGTTACAGTAGTATTCAAAATAGTCAGATTGCTACATACTATTCTGTTTTGACAGATTCTGTTTTCTTTGTGTTGTGTGCTTATTTTGATGGCTCTATGGTTTTCTTTGATGAGTTTTTGCCATATAAAAGTTGGAATACAGTAGATATCATACAAGAATAAAAATATGAATTGGTTTGATACAACACTTATAGTAGTGGTTTACTATTCTTATACTAATGGATCTCACGAAGGTTTTGTTGAGTTTTGTGTGATTGAAGTTTTCAAGTTTTGGGCTATCTTACGATAGATGAAGGAAGGGTGGAAGAGCCTAAGCTTGGGGATGCCCCGGCATCCCAAGCTATTATCCAAAAACGAGCAACCAACTAAGCTTGGGGATGCCCCCGAGTGGCATCCCTGCTTTCTTCCAATGATCATCGGTATTTTAGTTGAAACTATATTTTTATTCGTCACATGATATGTGTTTTACTTGGAGCGTCTTGTATGATATGAGTCTTTGCTTGTTTTATTTTGTGTTTTAAGTCATCAATCCTTGCTGGACAAACTTATTTGAGAGAGCCAAAATTATGTCTTGACTTGTTAGAATTGTTCTCTATGCTTCACTTAAATTCTTATGAGCATTGGACTTGCTCTAGTGCTTCACTTATATCTTTTTGAGCACCGTGTGCTTTAGTATTTTTGAAGAAATGCTCTCTTGCTTCACTTAGATTTATTTGAGAGTTAGTAAAATTTCCAAGAAATTCTCTCTTGCTTCACTTAAATTAATTTGAGAGAAAGAAAAATATATTATGATCTTCACTTATATTTGTTGGAGCTTGTCAAAAGCAACACATGAAATTAGTCCCAAAGTGATAGATATCCAAGAAGGATATAATGAAAACTTTCATGAAGATCATTGGACAAAATAAACTTGATTCTTAGTAATAGTTTTGAGATATTATGATATGTGAGTTATGTTGGTGAGCAATTACGCTTTAGTAAGAATATTGGTGTTAAGGTTTATGATTCCCTATGCAAGTAGGAAAGTCAATAGTCATGCAATGAAATTATATCCTACTTATGGTGCATTATTCGGTTTTATTTATGCTTAATGCTTGCTTATGAGATTATCTGTTTCTTAGTTGGTCGCTTCCCAATCTTTTGCTAGCCTTCATTTTTCACTAAGTATGATCACTACTTGTGCATCCAAAAACCATTAACCCAGTTTTGCCAAATGAGTCCACTATATCTACCTATATGCAGTATGCTTTTGCCGTTTTAAGCAAATTTGCATGTGCCATCTCTAATTTTCAAAATAAACTTCTCTTTTGTGTGTTTGTTTTGCTCGAGGAGCGGTGAGGGGTGGCTAATATTTTCCATTCTAGATGTGTTATTGATCTCTACTACACAACCTTCTTCTTGTAGACGTTGTTGGGCCTCCAAGTGCAGAGGTTTGTAGGACAGTAGCAAATTTCCGTCAAGTGGATGACCTACAGTTTATCAATCCGTGGGAGGCGTAGGATGAAGATGGTATCTCTTAAGCAACCCTGCAACCAAATAACAAAGAGTCTCTTGTGTCCCCAACACACCCAATACAATGGTAAATTGTATAGGTGCACTAGTTCGGCGAAGAGATGGTGATACAAGTGGTATATGGATAGTAGATAAAGATTTTTGTAATCTGAAAATATAAAAACAGCAAGGTAACTAATGATAAAAGTGAGCGTAAACGGTATTGCAATGCTAGGAAACAAGTCCCAGGGTTCATACTTTCGCTAGTGCAAGTTCTCTCAACAATAATAACATAATTGGATCACATAACTATCCCTCGACATGCAACAAAGAGTCACTCCAAAGTCACTAATAGCGGAGAACGAACGAAGAGATTATTGTAGGGTACGAAACCACCTCAAAGTTATTCTTTCCAATCAATCCGTTGGGCTATTCCTATAAGTGTCACAAACAGCCCTAGAATTTGTACTAGAATAACACCTTAAGACACAAATCAACCAAAACCCTAATGTCACCAAGATACTCCAATGTCACCTCAAGTATCCGTGGGTATGATTATACGATATACATCACATAATCTCATATTCATCTATTCAACCAACACATAGAACCTCAAAGAGTGCCCCAAATTTTCTACTGGAGAATCACGACGAAAACGTGTGCCAACCCCTATGCATAGGTTCATGGGTGGAACCCGCAAGTTGATCACCAAAACATACATCAAGTGAATCACGTGATATCCCATTGTCACCACAGATACGCACGGCAAGACATACATCAAGTGTTCTCAAATCTTTAAAGACTCAATCCGATAAGATAACTTCAAAGGGGAAACTCAATCCATTACAAGAGAGTAGAGGGGGGAGAAAACATCATAGGATCCAAATATAATAGCAAAGCTCGCGATACATCAAGATCGTATCACCTCAAGAACACGAGAGAGTGAGAGATCAAACACATAGCTACTGGTACATACCCTCAGCCCCGAGGGAGAACTACTCCCTCCTCGTCATGGAGAGCACCGGGATGATGAAGATGGCCACTGAAGAGGGATTGCCCCCTCCGGCAGGGTGCTGGAACGGGTCTAGATTGGCTTTCGGTGGCTACAGAGGCTTTTGGCGGCGAAACTCCCGATCTATTGTGCTCTGCAGTATTTTAGGGTATATGGAGATATATAGGCGGAAGAAGTACGTCAGGGGGGCCACGAGGGGCCCACGAGGGTGGAGGGCGCGCCCAGGGGGTGGGCGCGCCCCCTGCCTCGTGGCCTCCTCGTAGATCCCCTGACGTGCACTCCAAGTCTTCTGGGCTTCTTTCCTTCCAAAATTGAGTTCCGTGAAGTTTCAGGTCAATTGGACTCCGTTTGATTTTCCTTTTCTTCAAAACCCTAAAACAAGGTAAAAACAGAAACTGGCACTGGGCTCTGGGTTAATAGGTTAGTCCCAAAAATGATATAAAAGTGTATAATAAAGCCCATAAACATCCCAAACAGTAGATAATATAGCATGGAGCAATCAAAAATTATAGATACGTTGGATACGTACCAGCATCCCCAAGCTTAATTCCTACTCGTCCTCGAGTAGGTAAATGATAAAAACAGAATTTTTGATGCAGAGTGCTACTTGGCATAATTTCAATGTAATTCTTCTTAATTGTGGCATATATAGTCAGATCCGAAAGATTCAAGATAAAAGTTCATATTGACATAAAAATAATAATACTTCAAGCATACTAACTAAGCAATTATGTCTTCTCAAAATAACATGGCCAAAGAAAGTTCATCGCTACAAAATCATATAGTTTAGTCATGCTCCATTTTCATCACACAATAATGCTCTCATCATGCACAACCCCAATGACAAGCCAAGCAATTGTTTCATACTTTAGTAATCTCAAACCTATAAACTTTCACGCAATACATGAGCGCAAGCCGTGGATATAGCACTATGGGTGGAATAGAATATGATGATGGGGGTTATGTGGAGAAGACAAAAAGGAGAAAGTCTCACATCAATGAGGCTAATCAATGAGCTATGGAGATGCCCATCGATTGATGTTAATGCAAGGAGTAGGGATTTCCATGCAACGGATGCACTAGAGCTATAAATGTATGAAAGCTCAACAAAAGAAACTAAGTGGGTGTGCATCCAACTTGCTTGCTCACGAAGACCTAGGGCACATGAGGAGGCCCATTGTTGGAATATACAAGCCAAGTTCTATAATGAAAAATTCCCACTAGTATATGAAAGTGACAAAACAAGAGACTCTCTATCATGAAGATCATGGTGCTACTTGAAGCACAAGTGTGGCAAAGGATAGTGGCATTGTCCCTTCTCTCTTTTTCTCTCATTTTCATTTTTGTTCATTTTTTGGGCCTTCTCCCTTTTTTATGGCCTTTCTCTTTTTTTGGGCCTTCTCTTTTTTTATGGCCTTTCTCTTTTCTTTTTTTATATTCCTCACTTGGGACAATGCTCTAGAAAATGATGATCAACACACTTCTATTTATTTACAACTCAATGATTACAACTCGATACTAGAACAAAGTATGACTCTATATGAATGCCTCCGGCGGTGTACCGGTATATGCAATGAACCAAGAGTGACATGTATGAAAGAATTATGAATGGTGGCTTTGCCACAAATACTATGTTAACTACATGATCATGCTAAGCAATATGACAATGATGAATGTGTCATGATGAACGGAATGGTGGAAAGTTGCATGGCAATATATCTCGGAATGGCTATGGAAATGCCATAATAGGTAGGTATGGTGGCTGTTTTGAGGAATATATAAGGAGGTTTATGTGTGAAAGAGCGTATCATATCACAGGGTTTGGATGCATCGGCGTAGTTTGCGCCAACTCTCAATGTGAGAAAGGGCAATGCACGGTACCGAAGAGGCTAGCAAGGATGGAAGGATGAGAGTACGTATAATCCATGGACTCAACATTAGTCATAAAGAACTCACATACTTATTGCAAAAATCTACAAGTCATCATAAACCTTGGCACTACGCGCATGCTCCTAGGCAGATAGATTGGTATGAAAAGACCATCGCTCGTCCCAGACCGCCAGTCATAAGGAAGACAATCAAATAACACCTCATGTTTCAAATTTGTTACACAACGTTTACCATACGTGCATGCTACGGGACTTGCAAACCTTAACAAAAGTATTCCTCAAATTAACAACTACTCAACTAGCAAAACTTTGATATCACTATCTCCATATCTCAAAACAATCATCAAGTATCAAACTTCTCTTAGTATTCAGTGCAGTCTATATGAATGTTTTTATTATATCCCTCTTGGATGCCCATCATATTAGGACTAGTTTCATAACCAAAGAAAACTACCATGCTGTTCTAAAGGACTCTCAAAATAATATAAGTGAAGCATGAGAGATCAATTATTTCTATAAAATAAAACCACCACCGTGCTCTAAAAGATATAAGTGAAGCACTAGAGCAACAACAAACTACTCCGAAAGATATAAGTGAAGATCAATGAGTAGTCGAATAATTATGCAACTATGTGAAGACTCTCTAACATTTAATAATTTCATATCTTTGTATTTTATTCAAACAGCAAGCAAATCCTAACGAAATAAATTGACGCTCCAAGCAAAACACATATCATGTGGTAAATAAAAATATAGCTCCAAGTAAAGTTACCGATGAACGAAGACGAAAGAGGGGATGCCTTCCGGGGCATCCCCAAGCTTAGGATTTTTGGTGTCCTTGGATATTACCTTGGGGTGCCTTGGGAAACCCCAAGCTTAGGCTCTTGCCACTCCTTATTCCATAGTCCATCGAATCTTTACCCAAAACTTGAAAACTTCACAACACAAAACTTAACAGAAAACTCGTAAGCTCCGTTAGTATAAGAAAATAAATCACCACTTAGGTACTGTAATTAACTCATTCTTTATTTATATTGGTGTTAAACCTACTGTATTCCAACTTCTCTATGGTTTATAAACTCTTTTACTAGCCATAGATTCATCAAAATAAGTAAACAACACATGAAAAACAGAATCTGTCAAAAACAGAACAGTCTGTAGTAATCTGGATCAAACGTATACTTATGGAACTCATAGAATTATCAAATAAATTGCTGGACCTGAGGAATTTATATATTAATCATCTTCAAAAATAATTAACTAAATATCACTCTCCAAATAAAAATGGCAGCAACTCTCGTGAGCGCTAAAGTTTCTTTTTTTTACAGCAAGATCAACAAGACTTTCCCCAAGTCTTCCCAACGGTTCTACTTGGCACAAACACTAATTAAAACATAAAAACAAATCTAAACAGAGGCTAGATGAATTATTTATTACTAAACAGGAGCAAAAAGCAAGGAACTAAAATAAAATTGGGTTGCCTCCCAACAAGCGCTATCGTTTAACGCCCCTAGCTAGGCATGATGATTTCAATGGTGCTCACATAAAAGATAAGATTTGTAACATAAAGAGAGCATCATGAATAATATGACTAGCACATTTAAGTCTAACCAACTTCCTATGCATATGGATTTTGTGAGCAAACAACTTGTGGGAACAAGAATCAACTTGCATAGGAAGGTAAAACAAGCATAACTTCAAAACTTTAAGCACATAGAGAGGAAACTTGATATTATTGCAATTCCTACAAGCATATATTACTCCCTCATAATAATTTTAAGTAGAATCATGAATGAATTCAATAATATAACCATCACATAAAGCATTCTTTTCATGATCTACAAGCATAGAAAATTTACTGCTCTCCACACAAGCAAAATTCTTCTCATGAATAATAGTGGGAGCAAACTCAACAAAATAATTATCATGTGAGGCATAATCCAATTGAAAACTAAAATAATGATGACAAGATTCATGGATATCATTATTCTTTATAGCATACAAGTCATCACAATAATCATCATAGATAGCAACTTTGTTCTCATAATCAATTGGAACCTCTTCCGGAATAGTGGAATCATTACTAAATAAAGAGATGACCTCTCCAAATCCACTTTAATCAATATAATCATCATAAATAGGAGGCATTCTTTAATCATAAAAAATTTTCTCATCAAAACTTGGGGGACAAAAAATATCATCTTCATCAAACATAGCTTCCCCAAGCTTGTGGCTTTGCATATCATTAGCATCATGGATATTCAAGGAATTTATACTAACAACATTACAATCATGCTCATCATTCAAATATTTAGTGCCAAACATTCTAATGCATTGTTCTTCTAGCACTTGAGCACAATTATCGGAATCCTTATTCTCGCGATAGATATTAAAAAGATAAAGCGTATGAGGCTAACTTAATTCCTTTTTTTTAATTTTATTTTATAAACTAAACTAGTGATAAAACAAGAAACTAAAAGACTCGATTGCAAGATCTAAAGATATACCTTCAAGCACTAACCTCCCCGGCAACGGCGCCAAAAAAGAGCTTGCTATCTACTACACAACCTTCTTCTTGTAGACGTTGTTGGGCCTCCAAGTGCAGAGGTTTGTAGGACAGTAGCAAATTTCCCTCAAGTGGATGACCTAAGGTTTATCAATCCGTGGGAGGCGTAGGATGGTCTCTCTCAAGCAACCCTGCAACCAAATAACAAAGATTCTCTTGTGTCCCCAACACACCCAATACAATGGTAAATTGTATAGGTGCACTAGTTCGGCGAAGAGATGGTGATACAAGTGGTATATGGATAGTAGATAAAGATTTTTGTAATCTGAAAATATAAAAACAGCAAGGTAACTAATGATAAAAGTGAGCATAAATGGTATTTCAATACTAGGAAACAAGGCCTATGGTTCATACTTTCGCTAGTGCAAGTTCTCTCAAGAATAATAACATAATTGGATAGCATAACTATCCCTCAACATGCAACAAAGAGTCACTCGAAAGTCACTAATAGCGGAGAACGAACGAAGAGATTATGGTAGGTGTCGGTGTCAAAACCGGCGGATCTCGGGTAGGGGGTCCCGAACTGTGCGTCTAAGGCAGATGTTAACAGGAGTCAGGGGACACGATGTTTTACCCAGGTTTGGGCCCTCTTGATGGAGGTAAAACCCTACGTCCTGCTTGATTAATATTGATGATATGGGTAGTACAAGAGTAGATCTACCACGAGATCAGAGAGGCTAAACCCTAGAAGCTAGCCTATGGTATGATTGTCTGTTATTGTGTCCTACAGACTAAAACCCTCCGGTTTATATAGACACCGGAGGGGGCTAGGGTTACACAAGGTCGGTTACAAAGGAGGAGATATACATATCCGTATTGCCTAGCTTGCCTTCCACGCCAAGTAGAGTCCCATCCGGACACGAGACGAAGTCTTCAATCTTGTATCTTCATAGTCCAACAGTCCGGTCAAAGGTTATAATCCGGTTGTCCGGATACCCCCTAATCCTGGACTCCCTCAGTAGCCCCCGAACCAGGCTTCAATGACAATGAGTCCGGCGCGCAGTATTGTCTTCGGCATTGCAAGGCAGGTTCTTCTCCATCTTTCGAACGTTTGTAGTGTCCGGTCCATGAATGTTTGGACCTCTTGGCTTCTGTGCCCCGTAAGGGCTTTCTCCCACGCGTCGAATGAATACGAGGCGCCAAGGCGTTTTTACATTCGCCCCCCTAGCCAGATAAATGAATTGTCTATTAAAGGGATGGGGATCGTTAGATCCGATCCATACCATCCTCTCCTAGCGAGAGTCCATCAGAGCGCGTTCTGGAAAGATCCATTCCAGCATGGCCGACCTCCGCAGCTCCTCCTCCTGCCCCCGATGCCCTAAGCCCGGTGATTGGGAGAGGTGTTCAGTCCCACACAGTCGTTTAGTCGAACTGCAGACTAAGGGATTTCTCCCTCCGGCATACATGGTGCCCGTTCGAGCCGGGCTCGCCATCTATAATGGCGGGGATCAAGCGGAGAGGTTTCCCTGTCCCTCTATGGGGGAACGGGTCTGCCTTGTCCCCTATCTATTAAGGGGACTTGGATTTCGAATTCATCTGTTCCTCCACGGGCTCCTGGAGTTCTACGGCCTCCAATTACACAACTTCACCCCCGCCTCCATCCTACATATCGCCGGCTATGTGTCTCTCTGCGAGTTGTTCCTGGACTACGAGGCTCACTTCGAGCTGTGGAAAAGGCTTTTTTGCCTCGTCCCTCGCACACAGAGGGGGTCACTTTATCAAGTGGGCGGAGCCGAAATATGGCGCATCGCCGACACCGGATACCTATCCGGTACTCCGAAGAAGTCGCCCGAAGACTGGCCTTCAGAATTGTTTTATATGGAGGACGTTCCCCTTCCGGACCCTATTCGGCGGGGACTTCCCGAGTTCGACAATGCTCCTCTGAAGAAACGCTGAAGTTGGCGCCCACGGAGCCCCAGGGTGGAAGACAACAGAGAAGTCCTCTATCTGATGAACCGGACCAAAGCTCTGGCCCAATCAGGATTGACAATAATCGAAGTTATGTCGATTTGCATAATGCGGGGAGTGCAACCACTTCAATATCGTGGGCACCCCTTGTGGTGTTATAACGGGGCGGATGACGCCACCCGCTGAGGGCGTAAGGGTCCGGACAATGCCAACACTTTAGCGAAAATTTTGTCCGAACTGTTCAAGGGTGAGGAAGAGGAGTTCACCCGCATCAAGCTACAGGATGGATTCTCCATGTACAATCCTCCAAGCTGGGTAAGTTATATCTCCCTGCTCCCATTTTTCCCGCATTCTTTGTCGTAGGTGTTCACCTTGCCACTTTGCGGCAGGAACTGCAAAAAGCCATAAAGGAGGTTAGTAGCCCTTCTCCACAACCAGAGGACCCTGACCGGGCCCTCGACTCTGGACTCGAAGAAGATTCGGTTATATCCGTGGAGCTGATAGACCGGTAGTTCTATCAGTTAAGCTGCGATGATGCCATGGTGGCCATTACGGCCGACTATCCCGGACCGCTCCCTGCATCACACGTAAGAAAAACCAAAAATCCCAACTCCAAAACTAGGATCCCCTTTTAGACACTTCACCCACCATATACACATGGTATTTTACAGGGAAGGATTTTGGGACGCCCTGCCGAACCCGCAGCAACGCGCCAACAGGAGGCACCGAGGCCGGGTGGGCCAAAAAGGAAGGCGATCAGGATGGAGACGCCGGCGCAAAGGTATAACAAAACCCCGCTTTGTGGTTGTCGTCTTTCTCGAAATATAATGACGCCCGTGTTTCTTTAACAGAAAAAACGCTCGCCGGAATATGTCCGGCGATGTTACTAATCACGCCTCCACCAGCCGGGCGCCAGGACCGGACATAGAGGCGGAAGCCGATATGGGGTTGACGCTGGATAATCCCCCTACAGAGGATGCGGATAGATTATCTGCTACTAACTCAGAAGTGGAAAGCGCCATGAATCATAGGCGCCGCTGGGACGTACTCCGGGACGCTTGTTTCTCACCAGAGGCATTTGATGCCTTCAATTCCGGAGAGGCGTACCTCCGTGTTGCTCAAGATGGTCTAGGCAGAGCCACAGATCAGTATGTGATGTATGGGTAAGTAAATCTAGCAATTTATATGTATCAGTAGCCCCTGAGACTTGAAACGGTTAGCAGAACTGATTTAAGGATCATCTTTATTGAGTAGGTTCTTACAGAGAAGAATACGAGGCTATCCCAGGAGCTGGAGGAGTGCAAGACCCAACTGCAGGCCACTATTACCGTATTGCGGGAATCGAAAAACCCTCTCGCTGGTAACATTTACTTTAAATAATGATGGTTACCATATAGTGTGCGGCGTGGCTGTAGATCTAACAATAGATGTTGGAGATGAATCCTGAGAAAATCTGGAGGAACAGCATGTTATGCGACAGCTAGAGGCTGGCAAATGCGTGCTGACTGAGGTTAGGCGGGAGAAAAACAATCTCCAAGACGCCAATGTTAAGTTGAGCGTGGAACTAAAAGACGTTTGGGGCCAGCTTGCAGACTCTGAGAAGGAGAATAAGCGGCTTCGGCGCGGCATTTTCGGTAAGTGCTTGAACGAATCCTTTTAAAGGAGTACGGCGAAGAAGGCAACTAACAACATTATGTCTGTAGGTATGCTGACGGGTCGTCCCGCGGAGGAAATACCCAGGTCTGTGGGTGAATTTCTATCCGAGCTGTCACATCTGCACGAACAAGTTCGGCACGTGATGCAGGGTGTTGCCCAGGCCTTGTGGCCGTCTGTCTCCCTGCCAGAGGGCGTTGCAGAGCTTGTGGAGAAGCTCAAGGGAGCATGGCGCGCTTCCGATTATGAAAGATATCATCCTGCCGACAGGGTGCCAGAGAAGCCTGGGCCATGGTGAATACGCGGTATACCAAGGCAGACCCAAATCACATGGCCGAGGTCGGACCTGTGGGGCCCGACGGAAAAGAGATCCCCGTTAGCTTAGTTTATGGGCAGGTAGAATTAGCCACAAAGTATTCCCAACAGGATTGTAGGCTAGACCGCCTGTTGGATGGTATATAGGAGGAATTTAGTCAGTCTGCATGACTATGTAATTAAAGTGACATGTATAATGCCTTCTAGCCGGATTGTAGATCATTTGTCATGGCGGACCTTTTCTCTTCAACCTCGGGACCCGATAGTCTGGAGTGTATCCGAATACCTGCTCAGTTATATAAGAACCAGGGTATGCGTGGAGACCAGGCGTAGGGGCATTGGTGCTTGAACAGACAAGTCCCAACTAGTTATGTTATATTACATGGGTAGTAAGAAACATCTTCCAGGGAGAATAGTTCCGTTAAGGGTTCCTTTCCCTGGGTAAGCATGCCCTAAAGTGCATGTCCGGACTGCGATAGGAAACGCAGGAAAAAACATCTGGGGGCAGATATGGAAAATAAGTAAAAAATCATATTTTGTTCGCCGATCGAATATTCCCTTAAGAACGCTAGCTTTCGGCTTCACCCAGTCCGAGGTACACATCCGGCTGACCCGACAGTAACAATCGCAGAGGTGCTCCCCTTATGCCCTAGCCGAATTAACGGGAATGTAGGGCTTAAATACAAGTGCCAGGCAACCCAGCTTGCCAAAACTTAAGTCATATCGATGCATATAATGGCGAAAAAAGGTACATGTGGAAGCATAACACATGTGCGGGGCACGAGCCCCAAATAAATAGTCAAGCTTCTGTGAAAGAAGCCCCTAGGTATGAGAGTGTGGCTAGCGCATATGTCATGTGCAAACGAGGCGCAAGTTGGCCTTTGAAGGCCTGGAGAAAGAATAAAAGAAAGAAAGAAAAAATAGGACATATAATAAATAAAAATGGACAGAGGAAGGGGACGAACTCAGGGTCCGGCGATAGGCGTAGAATCTTCGAAGCCTGGCCGCGTTCCATGGGTTCGGCTCGAGTCGATTAGTCGATGCATCCCGCAGTTGGTACGCTCCACCGGTCAGAACTTGGTCAATAATGAAGGGACCTTCCCATTTGGGCTCGAGCTTGTTCTTTTTCTTATCCGGCAGGCGTAGAACTACTTCACCAACGTTATAAGTTTTGGCCCGTACTTCTCTGCTTTGGTATCTGCGGGCCTGTTGCTGATAAAATGCGGAATGGGCTTTTGCTACGTTGTGCTCCTCCTCCAGGGTGTGAAGACTGTCCTGCCGATCGAGCTCGGCTTCTCTTTCTTCGTATATGCGCACTTGAGGTGAGTCATGAATTATGTCACATGGCAAGACTGCCTCTGTGCCGTACACCATGAAGAAGGGTGTATATCCGGTACTACGATTCAGCGTGGTCTGTAGCCCCTAGAGTACGAAGTCGAGCTCCTCTACCCAGTGCGTGTTAGACTCTGTTAAGGAACGCACTAATCTGGGTTTAATGCCGCTCATTATAAGACCATTTGCTCACTTGACTTGACCGTTGGTTTGTGGGTGATAGACTGAAGCATAATCGAGTTTGATGCCCATTTTGCTGCACCAGAGTTTTACCTCATCGGCTGTGAAGTTCGTGCCGTTGTAAGTGATGATGTTGTGGGGGACGCCATAACGGTGTTCGACCCCGGATATAAAGTCTATCACCAGTCCGGATTCGGCTGTTTTAACAGGTTTGGCCTCTATCCATTTGGTGAATTTATCCACTATGACCAGTAAGTATTTTTTCTTGTGGGTTCCCCCTTTAAGGGGTCCAACCATGTCAAGCCCCCAGACCGCAAAGGGCCACGTAATGGGGATTGTATGGAGGGCGGTGGGTGGCATGTGGCTTTGATTTGCAAAGAGCTGGCAACCGGCGCAACGTTGGACCAAGTCATGTGCGTATGCCCGGGCCGTTGGCCAATACAATCCTGTACGGAAGGCCTTGCTTACAAGAGCCCGGGCTGCGGCATGGTGACCACCGAGTCCGGCATGAATTTCCGCCAGGAGCTTCCGCCCTTCCTCTTCGGAGATACACCTTTGCAGGACTCCGGTGGTGCTTTTCTTATAAAGCTCTCCTTCATGGACCTTATAGGCTTTAGATCGCTGCACTATGCAGCGTGCCTCATTTTGGTCCTCGGGGAGTTCCTGCCTAGTTAGGTAGGCCAGGAATGGTTCTGTCCACGGGGCGATGACGACCATTATAACGTGGGCTGAAGATGTTATTTCGGTGGCAGAGCCTTCGATTATGTCAGAGTGTTCGGTATCGGGCATTGTGGTTGGGTCCGGGCTGTTATTGCTGGGTTCCCCTTCCCATGCTACGGATGGCTTGAACAGCCTCTCCAAAAAGATTTTGGGGGGACTGCATCGTGTCTTACACCGATGCGTGCGAGGACATCTGCCGCCTGATTGTTTTCCCGGGCTACATGGTGGAATTCGAGCCCCTCGAACCGAGCTGACATTTTTAGGACGGCGTTGCGATAGGCTGCCATTTTTGGATCCTTGGCATCAAAGTCTCCATTTATTTGGGATATTGCGAGGTTTGAATCCCCCCGCACCTCTAGGCGTTGAATGCCCATGGATACTGCCACCCGGAGCCATGTAAAAGGGCCTCATATTCGGCTGCGTTGTTGGAGTCCGTATACATTATCTGGAGTACGTATTGAACTGTATCTCCGGTTGGGGATGTCAAAACGATGCCAGCCCCCAGACCAGCCAACACTTTGGAGCTGTCGAAGTGCATGATCCAGTTGGAATACGCACCGTACTCTTTAGGGAGTTCGGCTTCCGTCCATTCGGCGACAAAGTCGGCTAGTACTTGCGACTTAATGGCTCGCCGTGGTTTGTATGTTATGTCAAACGGGAGGAGCTTGATGACCCATTTGGCAATTTGGCCCGTAGCGTCGCGGTTGTTTATAATATCATTAAGTGGCACTTCCGAGGCTACTGTAATCGAACACTCTTGAAAGTAGTGTCGCAGCTTCCGGGATGCCATGAATACCGCATAGGCTATCTTTTGATAATCTGGGTACTGTGATTTGCATGGAGTGAGGACAGTGGATACAAAGTATACCGGCTTTTGAAGAGGGAATTTATGTCCGTCCGCTTCCCGTTCGACAACGAGCACTGCGCTGATGACTTCATGAGTTGCCGCAATGTACAACAGCATTGGTTCGCCGATGTTTGGCACGGCCAGGATTGGGTTAGTTGCCAAAATGGCCTTTATTTCTTCCAATCCGCCTGTAGCCGCGTCCGTCCACTCGAAGTGTTCGGTGCGCCGAAGGAGGCGATAAAGGGGTAAAGCCTTTTCTCCTAAGCGGGAGATAAAGTGGCTTAGAGCCGCGACGCATCCAGTTAACTTCTGGATTTGTTTGAGGTCTGTCGGGGTAGCCAACTATGACAAAGCTCGGATTTTGGCCGGATTAGCTTCAATACGTCTACTGGAGACAATGAAACCCAGGAGCTTTCCGGCTGGTACGCCGAAAATGCATTTTTCCGGATTGAGCTTGATGTCGTATGTTCGGAGGTTGTCGAATGTGAGCCTCGATTCGTCTATCAAAGAGTCGAAGTGTTTGGTTTTGATGACCACATCGTCTACGTATGCCTCTACTGTTTTGCCGATTTGTTTCTCCAGACATGTCTGAATCATGCGCTGATATGTTGCGCCGGCAGTTTTGAGCCCAAAAGGCATTGTGTTAAAATAGAAGGTATCGTATGGTGTGATGAATGCCGTTGCGGCTTGGTCGGACTCCGCCATCTTGATTTGGTTGTATCCGGAATATGCATCGAGGAAACACAATGACTCGTGTCCTGCGGTAGCATCAATAATTTGATCGATGCGCGGCAGCGGGAAGGGATCCTTTGGGCAAGCTTTATTGAGGTCCTTGAAATCGACACAAAGGCGCCAGGATTTATCCTTCTTTGGTACCATCACCAGGTTTGCTAGCCAGTCCGGGTGTTTTATTTCTCTGATGAATCCGGCCTCCAATAACTTGGCTAGTTCCTCTCCCATGGCCTGTCTCTTAGGTTCGGAGAAACACCAAAGAGCTTGCTTGACCGACTTGAATCCCTTTAGGATATCGAGGCTATGCTCGGCCAGCCTGCGTGGGATTCCTGGCATGTCTAAGGGATGCCAGGCGAATATGTCCCAATTCTTGCGCTGGGAGTCTCGTAGTGCGGCGTCCACGGCGGGGTTTAACTGTGCCCCGATGGAGGCTGTTTTTGTAGGGTCCATTGGGTGGACTTGGAATTTGACTATTTCATCCGCTGGTTTGAAAGAGGTGGACTTGGATCTCTTATCGAGTATCACGTTGTCCCTGTCCACTGTGGAGCGTAGCGTGGTTAATTCCTCAGCCGCTAGCGCTTCGGATAATGCCTCGAGGGCCAGTGCGGCTGTCTTTCTTTCGACGCGGAGTGCTGTGTCCGGATCACTAGCAAGAGTGATAATTCCATTGGGCCCGGGCATTTTGAGCTTCATGTACCCGTAATGGGGTATGTCTTGGAAGATTGTGAACGCCTCCTGCTCTAACAGGGCGTGGTAACCGCTACTGAACGAGGCCACTTGGAACGTAATCTCTTCGGACCTATAATTCTCCGGCGCGCCGAACACCACATCTAGTGTGATTTTGCCTGTACAACGCGTTTCCCAACTGGGGATTATTCCTCTAAAGGTTGTGCTGCTTCGCTCGATGCGGTTCTAGTCTATTTCCATGTTTTGAAGGGTTTCCTCATAAATGAGGTTTAATCCGCTGCCGCCGTCCATGAGTACCATGGTGAGTTGAAAGCCGTCCACAATTGGACTAAGGACCAGTATGACTGGTGCTCGGGCTGTTCGGAATTTAGGTTCATCACTGGCATTGAAGGTAATAGCCATGTCACTCCATGGATTTATTGCTGATATGTGGTAGATTTCGGCCATGCTGCGGAGTGTTCACTTGCGCCTATTATTTGACGCAAATGTCTCAAAGACTATTAACACCGTATTGTTATCCATAGGATGGTGCTCTGTGGCATTTGGGATAAGAAGATCCTCACCACTTTTGGCCACATGCCGGAGTATCCAACATGCTCTAAGGCTGTGCATTGGTATTGTATCCGCTGTACTATGAACTTTGCAGGGGCCATTGAGCCATCCCTCCAGTACGGTTCCATGCCCTAAGAGGGTTTTTGCTTTTTGGTAGTTGACCCGGTGTATTTTTATAATGCACCCTTTTATTTCGGACTTGGTTCGTATTTAGGGCCGGATTATCCCAAAAGTTTATTTCGGTTTTCCAGGCACTTTCCGTCGCACAGTACTTTCGTACTATGGACGCCAAGTCGGCGAAACGTGATATCTCACGGCGATTTATGGCATTAAGGATTCCCTTGTCCGTGCAGTTATTGCAGAAAAATAAGTTTGCGTCTTCCTCGCGACTGTCCTTAACCTTGTTCATCGCAAGGAGGAATCTGGCCCAATAGTGATGTACTATTTACTGGGGCTCTTGCCTAATGTGGGAAAGATCGCTAATGTTTGGGTGGGTGGGTGGATTTGAATCCGAACCCTTACCCGATCTGGGATCCAGGGGCCGAGGAATTTCCAATTTTGGAAATTCTGGTTTCGGGGTGTTCCCCAATAATCCTGGCCCGCTGCCTGACTCTAAGTTCAGGGATTGGGTGTTGTCCTCCCGCGAACGGGTATCCGGCTCGGAGAGCTCGGGAATCCGGACATAGTTGGTCCTCAATATGAAGGAGAGGTCGCCGCATTGTCCCTCCACCACTACAATATGATGGGTGACCGGCGAAGAGTTAATCTCCCTTTGATCGGGTTTAAGCCCAATCTGATCATAGTCCGTAGCGACTCCCAGGGCGGCAACGCGATCCAAGAGCTCGTTTAGAGAGGCGAGCTCCATTGGATCCATCCGTTCGGTGAGTGCCGATTTGACGTGGAGGCTGTTTTCGATGATCCGAGAAGTCATCGTCGGCGTGGCGGCCGAACAGGCAGTCATGACGAAACCGCCTAGCCCGAGAGTTTGGCCGACAGCCAAAGCTCCCCCAACAGTAGTACCGTCTTTAAAGACAAGACGAGACATCCTTCCTTCTGGCAACGACACAG
This sequence comes from Triticum urartu, assembly GCF_003073215.2. NCBI lineage: Eukaryota > Viridiplantae > Streptophyta > Magnoliopsida > Poales > Poaceae > Triticum > Triticum urartu. The sequence goes on along the minus strand of NC_053027.1, from coordinate 389,601,455 downwards.
TGGAACTCTCAATGAAAGCACCAATGTCGGTGTCAAAACCGGTGGATCTCGGGTAGGGGGTCCCGAACTGTGCGTATAAGGCAGATGTTAACAGGAGGTAGGGGACATGATGTTTTACCCAGGTTCGGGCCCTCTTGATGGAGGTAAAACCCTATGTCCTGCTTGATTAATATTGATGATATGGGTAGTACAAGAGTAGATCTACCACGAGATCAGAGAGGCTAAACCCTACAAGCTAGCCTATGGTATGATTGTCTGTTATTGTGTCCTACGGACTAAAACCCTCCGGTTTATATAGACACCGGAGGGGGCTAGGGTTACACAAGGTCGGTTACAAAGGAGGAGATATACATATCCGTATCGCCTAGCTTGCCTTCCACGCCAAGTAGAGTCCTATTCGGACACGAGACGAAGTCTTCAATCTTGTATCTTCATAGTCCAACAGTCCGGTCAAAGGATAAAATCCGGCTGTCCGTACACCCCCTAATCCTGGACTCCCTCAGTAGGGTACGAAACCACCTTGAAGTTATTCTTTCCAATCAATCTGTTGGGCTATTCCTATAAGTGTCACAAACAGCCCTAGAGTTCGTACTAGAATAACACCTTAAGACACAAATCAACCAAAACCCTAATGTCACCTAGATACTCCAATGTCACCTCAAGTATCCGTGGGTATGATTATACGATATGCATCACACAATCTCAGATTCATCTATTCAACCAACACAGAACCTCAAAGAGTGCCCCAAAGTTTCTACCAGAGAATCACGACGAAAACGTGTGCCAACCCCTCTGCATAGGTTCATGGGTGGAACCCGCAACTTGATCACCAAAACATAAATCAAGTTAATCACGTGATATCCCATTGTCACCACAGATACGCATGGCAAGACATACATCAAGTGTTCTCAAATCTTTAAAGACTCAATCCGATAAGATAACTTCAAAGGGCAAACTCAATCCATTACAAGAGAGTAGAGGGGGGAGAAAACATCATAGGATCCAAATATAATAGCAAAGCTCGCGATACATCAAGATTGTATCACCTCAAGAACACGAGAGAGAGAGAGAGAGAGAGAGATCAAACACATAGCTACTGGTACATACCCTCAGCCCCGAGGGAGAACTACTCCCTCCTCTCCATGGAGAGCACCGGGATGATGAAGATGGCCACCGGAGAGGGATTGCCCCCTCTGGCAGGGTGCCGGAACGGGTCTAGATTGGCTTTCGGTGGCTACGGAGGCTTCTGGCGACGGAACTCCTGATCTATTGTGCTCTGCAGTATTTTTAGGGTATATGGAGATATATAGGCGGAAGAAGTACGTCAGGGGGGCCACGAGGGGCCCACGAGGGTGGAGGGAACGCCCAGGGGGGTGGGTGCTGCCTCGTGGCCTCCTCGTATTTCCCCTGACATGCACTCCAAGTCTTCTGGGCTTCTTTCCTTCCAAAAATGAGTTCCGTAAAGTTTCAGGTCAATTGGACTCCGTTTGATTTTCCTTTTCTTCAAAACCCTCGTGACACTGGCACTGGGCTCTGGGTGATGTGGAGCGAACCTCGCGACGAGGGTCGGTCCGTTGTTGGCCCGATCTTTCACGGCACAAAACTCCATCACAGCAAGAACTAGATGTAGGTTTACGAAGATGTTCACAAACATCGCAAAAACAACACGACAACCCCTCGATCCGAAGGAATAACGTGGACGAACCGTATAGGTTCATCTTGTAATCCCCTACGCAACGCGTCGCTGGAACTCACACGCCAGTAGAGATTTTGACAAGATTTCTCTAAAATCAATAATGGCGAGCGGCCGGAAGACACACGGTGTCTAATTCATCTCAAAATAACCTACATTTATAATGATTTGTTTCCTAGCTCTATATAGTAGCCGACATGACAGAAACTTAGAACACAAGAAAGAAACGTACGAACCTAACTCTATCTATAGTATTGGCTAGTGCAAGCCTTTTACATCTCGGCCGCACCTAAACTAAACAACTCTACTCTAATATATTAACCGGCATAATCTCCAAGCATGTAGGCGGGCCCCATCCAACAGCACAAAGACTTAACAAATCACGTATGGAAATACATCTCCACTTCCTTTCTCTACATCATAGGAATAGATAGAGAAATATGATTACCAGCTTCTGCATTTTAAACCATAAAATAAGTGCAGCAGATAGATCCTCCATTTTAATTACAAGATCTCCAAAATAATAATATCTCCATCCATCTTTTCCTCGCGTGTAGCCATGCAAGCTTTTGCCTCCACACATATACGTGGGGAACCAAGACTCTTCACAAGGATTAGCAATATTACTCACTTGTTTATCTCTTGTAATAAATATATCAATTTGACCCACATGCCTCATCTTCTTGGCCCTATCACTGGGTTAATAGGTTAGTCCCAAAAATGTTATAAAAGTGTATAATAAAGCCCATAAACATCCAAAACAGTAGATAATATAGCATGGAGCAATCAAAAATTATAGATACGTTGGAGACATATCAGTTATTCTCAAGATGAGTGTTTATTCAGTTGTCATTGCACGAGAGTAAGGCAAAGGTATTAGGGATGCCTAGTCCCGAAATGCAAAAAAATGAATTTACTTTATGTTGTCAAATAATAAATTCTTGGGAAGTGTTGGTATGGAGGGCAGCCGTGGACACGGCTGGCCATGGAAAGTGAAAGTTATGGTGGAAAAGGGAATAAACTTTATTTTCTGTTCGGGATCGCCTATGATATATCTATGCATGGAAAGTATTGGGAACACTAAGTCGTTTTGTTTGGTGGGATGGATACACCTCTCAAAATGTTTTTATCTCTAAGTTTTCGCTTTGAGCTCTGGCACCTCTACAAATCCCTACTTCCCTCTGCGAAGGGCCTTTTTTTACTTTATGCAATTTTTATTTTGAGTCTCCATCTTCTATTATAAAAGAACCAACTAGGAGGCAATATGATCGTACTTAAGTATTGGGTGTAGCTAATATTCCAGTGTGTTTCATGAATGGATCAATGTTTGAGCATGATGGGCTAGGGATAGCTTATATTAGCATTGATATTTTGAAAGACATGGTTGCTTGTTGATATGCTTGACTATCTAAATTATCAAGTCAAAACTAGACTATTGCTTTGAACAACTAAAAGTCCAAATGTCCATGCTATAAAGAAAGAAATATGATATGACATGATAGGCAACATTCCACATAAAAATTCTGTTTTTATCACTTACCTACTCGAGGACGAGTAGGAGTTAAGCTTGGGGATGCTAATACGTCTCCAACATATCTATAATTTTTGATTGTTCCATACTGTTATATTATCAATCTGGGATGTTTTATAATCATTTTATATCATTTTTTGGTAGTAACCTATTGACATAGTGCCAAGTGCCAGTTCCTATTTTCCGTGTTTTTTACATCGCATAAAATCAATATCAGACGGAGTCCAAATGCCACAAAACTTTATGCAGATTTTTTATGGACCAGAAGGAACATGTAGGGCCCTGGTTGCACATGGGGAGAGTCCCGAGGAGGGGACAACACACCAGGGCGCGCCAGGAGGCCCAGGTGCGCCCTGGTGGGTTGTGCCCACCTCGGGTGCCCCCGGGGCCGCCTCTTTGCTCTATAAATACCCCAATATTTCTAGAATCCTAGGGGAGTTGATGAAATATTCATCCAGCCGCCACAGAGTCCAGAACCACCAGATCCAATCTAGACACCATCTTGGATGGGGTTCACCACCTCCATTGGTGCCTCTCCGATGATGCGTCAGTAGTTCTTTGTAGACCTTTGGGTGCATAGTTAGTAGCTAGATGGCTTCATCTCTCTCTCTCTCTCTCTCTCTTGATTCTCAATGCAATGGTCTCTTGGAGATCCATACGATGTAACTCTTTTTGCGATGTGTTTGTTGGGATCCGATGAACTTCGAGTTTATGATCAGATCTATCTTTTTATATCCATGAAAGTATTTGAGTTTCTTTGATCTCTTTTATGCATGATTTCTTATAGCCTCATATTTCTTCTCCGATATTTGGGTTTTTGTAGCGATCCGACCTCAGACGATCAAATCTCTGTGCATAAGTGTCATCCCTGGATCGGTAATGCTGACACACACAGTACTCGAGGATCTATAACAGAGTCCAATCACACACTTATTACATGGAATGTCTCAAAATAGAACTTATTACAATAATATGGCTGAAGGCCATCTAAATAAGATAACAGCGAAAGCTTCGAAGGTAAATGAGTCCATCAACTCCAACGGCATAGCTGAGTGCATGACAACGACCTAGCGCACCTTACTCTTTGTCTGAAAACTCGACAACATAATACGTTGCAGCCTGTGTAGGTCAGCACATGGAATATGCTGGCAAGATAACACTATAGAGAAATGAACAAGTAACAACTATAACTATATGCATAATTGGCTGGTGGAGGCTCTATGGTTATCATTTGTATAAAGCTAGTTTTTCCCTACAACAATGGAATATATTTTATTTAACTACAAAGTTTGTTTAAATATTGAGAAGGTTCCTCCAACTCAACCCCAAAATAATAATTATCAACCCAACAAATTAATTAAGTAGAGTGATGAGATCAAATCAATAATTCAAGTACCGGATACTCAAGATGTCCATAATCAGGGACACGGCTAAACATGATTAGTTTATACACTCTACAGAGGTTTGCACACTTTTCCCCGCAAGACTCGATCTCCTCCTTTGGATTTCTCACACTGCATGATGTTTGAGAAATGGATGACCGAGACACAGTCTTTCTAAAGAGGTCCCCTTAACTGATAGATAGGCCGGCACACCTACAATCCCCTACATCTTCTAGCCCATCATGGAAAGGTTTCCCACAACTTACTCAGCTATGCTAGAGCGCATAATGGCATGTGGCTGCACACAGAAGTTTCTAGCATGAATAATCTTATGATCCCTTTGAGCCTGGGTGGAAAACCATAGGATGATCACACAGGTACTCCGGGATATCCCAGGACAACGCTGGATTGCCCCAGGTGCCCAGACAACCACCGGGTGCTCCAGGGTGCCTCAACCAATCCACCCAAATGTGTATTGAAGTAGCCACCTTAAGTTTAACCATTAGTAAATAACAACTCTCACATCTGTCGTGGATCACTCAAACCAAACCACGTCTACGAGCGTAGCATAGCAATATAAGCATAACGTAATAACACCCAGGGTTTGAATGCAAGACATTAGGTTCTACCTCATCAACTACTTCCCGATACCCACAAGTTATCAAGTCCTAACCATGCAGTGTTTGAGGATTGGAACTAATGCATAAAAATTGGGTAATAAAGGGGTATGATCAAAGTGTTACTTGCCTTGTGGACGATCTGAAAACCCTAGTGACTCGTAGTAGCACGCTTCGCACTCCAGAAACTCTATCGTAAACAAACAATAGCATACATAAGCACTCAAGCATAAGGTGCAAGGGTAAAACTCAAGAGAAATATCTAAACTGAAAGTTCAACTCAAGATCTTTGATTTGCAAAAAGAATCAATTGAATCGGAGTTACGAAACTCAAACTGCGATCAAAAGAAGTTCGAATACAAATCTGCTTGAAACCAAATTTTAATTTGTCAAAATCATGTTCAAGTTATTTATTTGGAAAGAGGCGATCAATACGAAGATTTTGGCATTGGTTTTGGATTTGAACAAATAAGTAAAAAGTAACGAAGGTTTGAAAATCAGGGACTAATCTATGATAAAAGTATTCACGGATAGGTCCCTGGCTGAAAAATAAAATAAAAAGAAAAATCTAACAAACGAACGTTCGCTAATAGAGCTAAATGAATGAAAGCCGTTTCTTCACAGAAGTTAACCGGTGAACGCTCGCTAAATAAACTAAAGCTAAAAACCAATATAAAACAAAACCGACAATACCAAAAAAACACAAAGAAAACCGGTGAATCAAAACGGTTATTACCGGTCAACGGTCTCGGCCGGCGGCGGTCAAGGGCGAACTGCAAGGTGACGGCGAGGCGGCGGCGGCACACGGCAGCGGCGGCGAGCGGTGGCATTGGCGGCGGTGGCTGCGGCTGCATGGAGGCGGCGGCGGTGATGAGGAGGAGGGGGGCGGGGCAGCTTATAAAGGCCGGATGGGGCTTCTTGCGAGAGGGGGCGGCGAAAGGGAGTCCGAGCTAGACTCCCTCGGCGACGACGGCAGCGAGGACTCCTCCTGCCAGGGAGGAAGGCGGCGCGGGGCTGCTGGGCCTTTCGCCCAGTCGGGCGAGGAAGACTTTTTAAAAAAATCCCGAAAGAGGAATCCTAATAAAATATAAAAATATATTCTAAAAATACCAGAAATAATATTTACCGTCTAAACCTAATATTTAGGACAAGATGAACATTTCTCTGGCCTAAGAATGCAGTTTTCAAAAATGCATATTTTTCTAATTCAAATAAAATAGAAAATAAAGCAAATATCATTCAAATAAAATATTAATTTGATTTTAAAATTTCTCCTCCAATATTCCTCTCTTTTGAAGAAGTCATTTTATCTTATGTCTTTTATTTTTATTATTGGAAATAATTGGAGGGAAAAAATATTAAGATCAAATTTATCCTCTTTCCAAATTTGAAAAGATTTCAAATATGAAAGTATGTGAAACCTCCGACTCTCACCTTGGTTCCTTGAGTTGCTTAAGATTTCTAGGATCATAACCAGAATGAAAAGAAAATAGGATATGCATATGATGACCTATGTGTAACATCCAAATTGAAAATTGGGATGTTACAAACCTACCCCCCTTAAGATGAATCTCACCCTCGAGATTCGGGTTGGCTAGAAAATAGGTGTGGGTGGTCTTTCCGTAGGTCTTCCTCTTGCTCCCAGGTAGCTTCATCCTCGGTATGGTGGCTCCACTGAACTTTACAAAACTTGATAACCTTGTTGCGTGTAATTCGGCTAGCAAACTCGAGAATGTTGACGGGTTTCTCCTCGTAGGTTAGATCACTCTCCAACTGAATTGCTTCCAGGGGCATTGTATCTCTCAAAGGAATATCAGCCATCTCAGCATGGCCCTTCTTCAACTGGGAAACGTGAAACACATCATGAACTCCCGACAATCCTTTGGGTAACTCCAACTTGTAGGTCACTTCTCCCATACGCTCCAAAACTCGGTATGGTCCTACAAATATCGGGGCTAACTTTCCCTTAACTCCAAATTGTTTAACACCTCGCAGTGGTGATACACGAAGATATGCTCTGTCTCCAATCTCATATTCTACCTCCTTGCGTTTTGTATCGGCATAACTCTTCTGCCTGGACTAAGCTACCTTCAGTCTATCTCGAATCAACTAAACCTTATCTTCAGACTCTTTGATCAAATCGGGTCCAAACAACTGACGGTCTTCGACTTCATCCCACATTAATGGTGTCCTGCACCTTTTACCATACAAAGCTTTGAAAGGTGCCATCTTCAAACTATCCTGATAACTGTTTTTGTATGAGAACTCCGTGTAGGGTAAATTGTCATCCCAACTAGATCCATAATCTAGCACACAAACTCTCAACATGTCCTCCAGAATCTGATTGACTCTCTTGGTCTGTCCATCTGTCTGTGGATGAAAGGATGTACTGAACTCTAGCCTGGTACCCAAAGTCTGGTGCAACCGATTCCAAAAGTTCGAGGTAAATTGTGGTCCTCTATCTGATATGATGGTCCTTAGAACTCCATGCAAACACACGATCCTGGTCATATATATCTTGGCCAACTTCACGCTTGTATAAGTAGTTTTCACTGGGATAAAGTGAGCCACTTTGGTCAAGCAGTCAACTACTACCCAGATGGAATCATATCCTGATCATGTCCTGGGTAACCCGGTGATGAAATCCATGCCAAGCTTGTCCCACTTCCATTCGGGTATCGGCATAGGCTGTAATAATCCGGCTGGCTTCTGATGTTCTGCCTTCACTCTCTGGCATACATCACATCCTCGGCAATATCCTTCTTCATACCTATCCACCAGAAACATTCCTTCAAATCCAAATACATCTTGGTGTTCCCAGGTTGAATCGAGTATGGTGAGTCATGAGCCTCCTGAAGTATTAACTTCCTGATCTCCGCATTATTGGGCACATATACATGATCCTCAAACCATAATGTTTCATGCTCATCCTCATGAAAACCCTTGGCTTTTCCTTTACTCATTTTCTCCTTTATCTCAGCAATTACCTTATCATCCTTCTGAGCTTCTCGAATCTTTCCCAATAATGTGGACTGGACCTCCATTGCTGCAACAAAACCTCTTGGAACTATCTCCAAACTAAGTTCTGTGAGATCGTCGACTAACCCCTATGGTAATCCTCCGCTTACGAGGGTATTGACATAACTCTTGCGGCTCAAAGCGTCCGCTATGACATTGACCTTTCCTGGATGATAATGCAGCTTCATATCATAATCCTTTATTAATTCCAACCATCTCCTCTGCCTCATATTCAACTCCTTCTGTGTGAAAATATATTTCAAGCTCTTGTGATCTGTGTACACATCACAACGGTTTCCAATAAGAAAATGTCTTCAGGTCTTGAGCACATGCACTATGGCTGCTAGCTCCAAATCATGTGTGGCATAATTCAACTCATGAGGTCGAAGCTTCCATGAGGCATGTGAAACAACTCTTCTGTCCTGCATAAGTACTCCTCCAAGTCCCAGGCGAGAAGCGTTGCAATAAACTTGGAAATCTTTGCGTATATCCGGAAGAATTAGCACTGGGGCTGTAACCAAATGTTTCTTCAATTCCTGAAAGCTGGCCTCATAATCTTCGGTCCATTTAAATTTGGTGTCCTTCTTCAACAACTCTATCATGGGTTTTGCAATTTTGGAAAAATTCTCAATGAATCTCCTATAATATCCCGCGAGTCCTAGAAAACTGCGGATTTCTCCAACTGAGGTGGGTGCCAACCACTCAGTGATAGAGTGAAGCTTGGTAGGGTCTACTGCTATACCTTCTCACTACTCGGGAAAACCCTAGTAGTAGCACGGGTAATTGCCTAGAAGTAACGCGGGGCCTGCGCTACTGCTAGGGCGCTACAGCTAACTTTTAGCAGTAGCACGGGTGATACCCGCGCTACTGCTACTTCTAGTAGTAGTAGCGCGGGTCAGGGCCCCGCGCTACTACTAACTAATTGAGAATTAAAAAAATAAATTCCATCCATGGCGGCTGCTTCTGCTGGGTGTCATCGTCCTCTCCATCCATGGCTGATACTGGTCCTGGAGGGTATGAAGTTGTCCGTGGTGATGGTGCTTCCCCACCCAACTTGTGCCCGCACCTCTCGTCTACTTCTGCTACAAGAGAAGAAAAAATTATTAGAAAGAGGAATAGAGAGATAGAGAGAAGTAGGAGGAGGAACTCACCGGTGGCCGCCGGAGTTGGAGCCGATGCCCGAAACCCTAGTTGAAGCTCGGTGACCTACTGCTTCTTGTCGTGGGACCCTTGACCCGGCGAGGAGGTGCAAGTGGCTGCGTCCATGGAGGATATGGCCACCACCATGGATGACGCTCTGCTGGTTTCCGTCTCCTTCCACCAGTGGAGAAGGAGGATGGAGGGGGAGGGGAGGGGTCTGCAGTGCGAGAGGAGGTCGCCAGATTTGTGAGTGCCGCCGAGGTGCGAGGCCGGCAGTGGCGGTGGGTGAGGAAGGGAATGACGAGGAGGAGAAGGGGAATCAGAAGAGTGTGAGTTTGGATTTGGGCCTCTGCACGCTATGTGTACATATGTCTTGGTGGGTCGATAGTAGTAGGGTGGGTTTATAACCCTTGCTACTACTATGGCATGTCCCGGGTGGGCATGGTAGAGACCACTTAGTAGTAGCGAGGGTTATAAACCCGCGCTACTACTATCAACTTAGTAGTAGCGCGGGATTATACCCCTCGCTACTACTATGGCATGTTCCGGGGGGGCACGGCAGAGACCACTTAGTAGTAGCGAGGGTTAAAAACCCACGCTACTACTATCAACTTAGTAGTAGCGGGGGCTATAAGACCGCGCTACTAGCAAGTAGCAGCAGCAAGGGGTATAAACACTACAAAAAAAATACACTTCCATGATGATACGTGTTTGTCACAGTAGGTCGCATTTTCTGTCATGCATGTACATCCATGACGATTTTATGACAGAATCAAGATAGTCATACCTGTGCTGTCGTAGAAGTGTTCCATGACATTACCAAAATTATCATCACGGAAGTGTCCACTTCCATTTCGATAAATCCCGCGTCACAGAAGTGCTTTCGTCAAGGGTGACCGACACGTGGCATCCACCGTAACGGAACGTCGCTAAGCTATCGGGTTGAGTTTTGGATCCGATAACCCGTTAATAGCCCCGACCAATGGGGATTTTCCACGTGTAAAATCATCATTGGCTGGAGGAAACACATGTCGGCTCATCGTTGGGACAGATGTCATCCACTCATTGGACAGCAGGCGCCTATGATATGTCGACACGTGGCACGGCCCAACAGAGGCCCATTCCTGTGAAAAGACCAGCCTGTTTGATTTGGTCAAAAGGTGGCGGGCCGGCCCATGTAAAGCCTGTTAACGGCCTGTTCGCATATAGCCCATTTACAGCCCGCTAACCTAAGGCTCGTTACGCCCTATCTGAATTAGGCCCAGTAGTGTCATCTGGGCTACCCAATATGATTCCAGCCCGTTTTCACTTCTGGCCCATGTATGGCCCATGACGTATTTCGGCCCATATGAGGCCCTATGTAACTCTTGGCCTATTAACGGTCCATGGTGAAACTGGCCCATAATGAACATTGTATCACTTTACACCCATTAATGGCCCGTGGTGAAACTGGCCCGTAATGAGCAGTGTATCACTTTATACCCATTAACGGCCCGTTATTCCGTTGGGCCGTTTCCAGCCCATGTTATCTTTCGGCCTTCTCAAAGCCCATTTATTCTTGAGCTCATTTCCAGCATTCGTTTACTTATGGCCCATTACTGTCATTTTCTGCTTGTGGGCCAAATTCAGCCCGTGGTTACAGTCGGCCCGTTTGTGGCCCGTTAATACGTTGGGCCATTTTCATAGCGTCATCAAATACGGCCTATTAACGATGGCCCGTTATGGTCGGCCCATGAACGGACGATTCCAACTCTAGCCCATTTATGGCCATAATGCGGCCTGTTATTGGCCCATGTTTGGCCAATCGATCATACTGCCCGTATAAGGCCCATTGATGATACGGCCCCGTATAAGGCCCATTGTTTCTACGACCTGTAGAAGGCCCATTATTTCTACGGCCCGTAGAAGGCCCACTATTTCTATGGCCCGTAGAAGGCCCACTGTTTCTACGGCCCGTAGGAGGCCTAGTGTCACTACAGTAAATATTAGCCCATGGTTATTGTGGCCTAGTTTTTAAAAAATAGGTTATTGCAGCCACTAGCAAACCGCGGAAAAAGAACTGCAATGACTACAAGCAAACAAATAAACAAGACAACAAGGAAATAAATAAGAAAGCAACTTATGCTAGGCTATCATGGCTATCACACATATTACATCCACTGGGCATCAAAGTTTGCCACCAGTGCAAATAAACACGCCAACAAAAGAATATACAAAACTGAGAGCACTTCAGAAGGCACTAGGCCTGGCCAGGTCGGGCCCCCCCAAACAGCTGAAGAAGTAGAGTAGACCTCAGTTGTGTCAATGATAGATGCATCAACACTAGACTTAAGGCATGATGGTGCGAACGACAGTCCTCTGACATCTTCATTGCATCTTTGACTTCAAGTCGGAGCTTAGCTGAAGCAAGCCTTTCCGCTTTAAGTTGAGACTGAAGAAGTTGAACTGATTGAGGCAGCGACTGCACAGAGGTTGTCTCACACCTGCTGGTGAGTAGCTTCAACTCACTGTCTTCATCAAGACAGGACCTTGGGGTCATCTCGCTGTCCTCAAGATGGTTTGGCTCACTATCTTCCCTAAAGTTCTGCCTGGCGTAAGAGATACGAGTCTGAACGAGAAACAAGGAGACACGTAACATGTTTCACAATTATATAAGTGAATAAATGGATCTGTTCTGCATAAGGAACATGTTTTTACAACTACAATTTGAAACTGGTAGTTGTTGCAAACATCCAATCAGATGTAAACAGCAAAGCAAACAGCAGTGGAGGAAATGATGCCTATCCAAATCTATACTAGAACGAAGTTTGAAGGCTTGAGAAGGATGAACTTACATTACATGTTAACACGGGATGGACAAAGCCCTTCTCCATGTTGATGGAAGGATACTTCAATAAATTCCCTAAAGAAAATTCTTTATAAGCGTTGCCATTATTCTACATTTTGCAAAGAGTAAATATAGATCAAATAATATTGGAAGAAACAGAGGATAATGAAGCTCAGGTGCAGACTGATGATACATAATCAAATAGCAATTAATTAAGTACAGCGTTACAAGGCAAAAGGGAGAGAGGTACTTACAAGAGCAATGCAGAGCCCATTATTTTTTTGAGATCGTATGATCCTTTGAGCAAGGAGATTCATCTGAAATTAGTTTTCATACAAGAGAGAAGGTAAGGCACAAGCAGAAATTTAGGAGTTCAAATTTTGAATTGATATCATAGACAGTACCTAACACTGGGCTCCCAGCAGTTCTAATAGGGGTTTGGCCACTGGACTAGGGGTAAAGTGTGGTATAGTTGGGCATGTGTTTTTTGTGGCTGCTGATCTATCTAATTTAACAGGTATCACTACATTTTCCAAATACCTAGTTTCTACTCCTTGAGGATCTGCACTCACCCTCTTCGTTTTGGACATCTACTACGAAAGAACAACATTTGACTGGAAAAACATAGTGTGACAACACATGGAATAGGTACAGAAAATGGATAGGTATGGCATATACTCATATATGATGCTTAAACTAAGCAGATGGTGTAACAAAGTAGAAGTAATGCAAGAGGTCAGATGCAAAATATGTGCGACCAATACAACTTTGCAAAGTTAGAGCAAGCACCTTGATGGATGAATAAGATAGGCCATCCTCCACCATGCCAAGTTTGTTAGCGAGTGGATCGTTCCGCAATATTCCTCTCGTGCGCCCATTCTCATATTCATTTTTATAATGTTCAATATCTGACATGCATGAAAACATAAAAACAAGTGAGATTTTTTTGTAATACAGAAGTGATTCTAATCCAATACCGCCTCCCTGTAAACCCCTTTGTGCTATCTCTACAATTCTTTTAAAAGATGCCATGCATGTTGTAATTTGTTGTGTGCATTAATATAATGTGGCCTACTACTCAAAATATGAGAGCTCCAGAAGTGATGACACTTCGCAGATGATAGCTTCAACATATAGTAAAGAAGAACAACTCGACCTGACCTGACAGATTCAAAATATACTAAGGGAGAACAACTCGACCTGACCAGTCGACCGCAAGAGAAGAGTATCATCTTAAAGAAGAGCAGAAGAGCAAGCAGATTGAAGATATTACAAGTCTTTCAATACAATGTCGGTTGGCCACCCATGATGAACCAGAGCGCACAGAGAAATACTATTCTTTCCGGTCTCTCCATATGTGGCTCACATGCATTTCGAAACTAAAGTAGGAACATTTAGCTAACCAATTAAACATCTCTCAGTTTTACTAACATCAGCAATAATATCATATATGAATTTGTACAACTAAGATTGTTTAGCTCGATGGGTGGAGCAGTGCTATTACGACACGAACCACGTAGGCTGATTGTGGTCATCATAAAATGGGGAAAACATAAGCATGATGAGTACAGTGTTGACCGTGGCAATGGGATGGCAGATCGGAAGATGCAAACCGCGTAAAGGGTAGTTAGCAACCGATGTTTGCTTTGAAATAACAACTAAGATTTGGTATGGACAAGAAAGTACGGTCAACAAGTGACAAAGAAATGCAATTATGATGTCTCTCTATATGTCGCGACATGCATTTGGAAACTCAAGTGGGACCTTTAGCTAACCAATTAAATGTATCGGTTAACTAATATCAGTATCATATCACAATCATATTTGAACAACTAAGCTTTCGAATTCTGAGTGTTGTGTTGTTTAGCTTGAAGGGTGGAATAATGCTGGTACGACAGAAAGCACCTACGCAGATCATAGTAGAGTAGATAAAAGGGAAAAACCCTTAGCATCAAGAGAAAAATCAGGAAAGTGGAACTAGCTGGACCAGTAGGTGGCGCACATGCTTTTCGAAACGAATATAGCAACATTATGTGACCAATTAAACGTTCTCTGTTTTAGTGATATGAGCATCATATCAGATTCGTATTTCAACACATAAGCTTTGGGTTGAGGTCTTGAGGAGCAGTGCTAGCATGACATGAAGCACCTGCGATGATGGTAGTGAATATAAAGGGCGGAAACCATAAGCTTTACGGGTGTAGTGCCCGTGCCATGGCGGATCTACAGGTGCAAACCGGACAAAGCTACTTCGCAACCAATGTTTGCTTTCAACTAGCCACTACGATTTGGTACGGACAAGAAAAGTATAGTAAACAAATTACGATCGATTTTCCGGGTGAGATCAATAACTTAAGCACATATGGAAGAGTACCACCTCTCTTGCGACACCGTGTAGGCCTATGCTGATACGTTGAGGGTGATGTGGGTGCGATGGCTGTCGGCGGCGGGGAAGAAGACTTTAGACGGCAGACGGCTGGGTCGGGGATATATCCTGTTGCCGTGGACGAGGCAGTCATAGGAGCGGCAACGACAAGGTGGACGACGGCACCGATGAAGCGAGAGGAGGCGATGAAAGGATCCTGGTCCAGCGCCGTGGATGAGAGACGTCCATCTCTTGCAGTGGACGACGGGGTAGGGGTAGCGGCTCCGGCAAGGTGGAGGATGGGGTGGCGGACGGAGGAGGCTGGCCGCAGTGCGGAGGTTGTTGTGCCGCTGATGGTGTATGAATGGGGAAATGGAGGGGAGGGGGGATCTCAAACTTTGGGACGCGCTTCTCTGAAATGGGGGAAAGTTACAAACTTATCCCTTGTTTAAAATTCAGACATCGCGTCAGTTGGGGATAGGACGGTAATCTCGCATCTCCCAAATATTTGCCGGTAACTATTTCGGGCGAGGAGAGGGTGTTTTGCCGCCCACAGTTGGCTCCCACGGTGTATGAACGGGGC
Organism: Triticum urartu; assembly: GCF_003073215.2. NCBI lineage: Eukaryota > Viridiplantae > Streptophyta > Magnoliopsida > Poales > Poaceae > Triticum > Triticum urartu. The sequence goes on along the minus strand of NC_053027.1, from coordinate 389,586,299 downwards.
TGACAGGTAGGGCGGTTGTGTCATGTCTGATGGAAGTTACACATCTACCCCTATTTAAAATATTAGCCTACATCAATTTCAGACGAGGAGAGTTTGTTTTGCCGCCCACCATGTATGAATGGGGAAATGGAGGAAGAGACACATGTCTTTCGGATGAGCTTGAATCAAATGTGTTTTGCCGCCCACGTTTGGCGCCCACCGTGTCTGAATGGGCTCAGAGGCCGTCGTGTCACGTCTGATTGAAGTTACTAGTCTACCCCTATCGACAACAGTGTAAATCCGGTCGATAAGGATGTCAAGTGTCAGGGGTAGACAGTAATTTCCATCTCGCAAACACTTGCTTCGGGCAGCCCACAAATTATAGTGGGTGTTTAGCCGCTTCGTTCAAAACTTGGGAGAATTAGCATTCATGTTTGCCCTGGGACCTGGCAAACTAAATTCAAATCCAATTTGTATTCGATTACGAATATCCATGGATAATTATACGTTTTGTTATTTATTTCTTCAAAACCACAACGAAGATTTATTCCACCTTTAGATATGATTATGATTTAGAAATGCCGTGATCTTCGAATTTAGTAGGTTGGATACACTCTGAGTCAAGAAGTTATTTCATCCAATACAATATGTCAATCATACAAGTACTGAGGATTACCTCGCCTAAAAAATTTGGATCATTACAACACATGGACAACATAGGGGGTCTTGCAACATAATCCATTCAGAAACATGACACAACATGCAAGTACAATAATCTAATGAAAATTTCAACTGGTATCTAAAGAAGAACCGGGATTACCTTGGGCTTCAGATAGCAGAAACAGCAGGACCTCCTCCGTCTTCAGATGCAACATTACTTCCTCCAATTCTTGGGTTGCTTGCATAATGCGTGCCGCTAATTCCGTAATTTCCAGCCTCAAGATAAAGATTACCTCATTCATGGCAGCCACACCATCTCTTTCTGCCTCTAGTAGAGCCTCAAGCACTATAATATCTATGCTCAGACTGCTCTCCGGCGGTGTTGCCTCTGAACTGCTACCATCTGGTAACATGGATGGCGCACTGCTTCCACAAATAGATTATGGGGTTGTACATTGTGTCCTAGTGTGAACGGCATCCTGAAAGGTTACCGCTGGACATCAGTAAGAGATAGTTATCGTATGATCCAGGCAGTAAGCTTACATGGTAAATGACAGACGAATTATTGCCGAGCATGGCAAACTATATTTAAATGGTTCGAAGCAGCATGAGCCGAAAAGAAATTAAAATGGTAAGATGAAACTAGGGATATAAGTGGCAAATAAATGACATCCGCCAGTCCCATCTAGTTAGTTTTTTCTACCTCCCTAGTTCATTTTCCTCAAAAAACAAAAACTCTTTTGAACCATCATACCACCAGTGGACTTTAATCAGGATTGAACAGGACCCAGTTGACATCCCTAGTTGAAAGGGAGTGTTCAACTGCTATATTTAAGTTGCCAAGGCATCTAAGCACTTGAAATAATCTGAGAAAGCACTTAATAGTGTGGCCTCATATAAACTACGAAGACAGTCTTGTGATAAAGTTGAGAGGAAAAGTTAAGGACTCAAATGAAATAGGCATGCATTTCTTTGCGATAGTACAACAGGCACTGGTGACATATTGGCCAACTCAGGTATAGCGTAACAACAAATAAGCATTCGAATCAAGCAATACATCAAAGCAGACAACTGAACTATTTGTAATTCGGTAGGATTACACGTTCAGGGCACAAGCCAAGAAAGCAGCCCACTCGCATTACATTTCACATGTACTAAAACACACTGGCTTACCATATGTTGTTGTGAAGCCTAGCTGCTGTTGCAATGTTCTTTGAAGATATCGTCAGCATCCCGTGGTTGCAAATCTAGTTGTTGTAGTTTATTCTGCACCATCTATTTAGGTAAAATTAATTTTAATCACATGCACTGGTCCGAATTGATCATCAATGGTTCATCTAAACTAATGAAAGAAGGGTGTGTGCATACACGATAATATATCGGCTTCCCTCTATTTTTATGCTTGTTCGAGGTGCCAGCCCCAAAAGAACAAATATTTTGCTTGATGGGGTTGGCAGCTCCATAATTAATAGAAGCATCAAATTAGTCATGCAATTTGGGAAGATCAAGAACACACAAACAATTAATGAACAGAGGCTCGGAGCAGTGATGTAATAGCTAGCATCAGAAAATGTAGGGTAAAACAAACAAAAAGCAGCGGAACCACATGCTAGTTTGCTGATGTGTAATTAAGCATAGAGAACATTAAGCAGTCTAATGGAACCAATAGGTGGCATCAGAACAAAACTAAAGCATATTAACTATATGTGCACTGTTATGTAATTTAGCACATGTAACATGTTCACTGCCAGAAGTATGGCCCGACAGGTGCAAACAGAATAACGTGTCTCATGAAAAACTGAATGATGCCCTGAAGAAATTCAAAGGTGCGGTGCTTACACTAGGAAAGTGAACGTAGGCGCCGGACGTTGGATAATAGTACCTGATTCTCGGCGGCGTATGGGTATTGTTGTCATACTTGATAGCTAAGGATCATCGATGGTGCTCGTGTTGCGGTTGAGTTTGGGCTGGCTGTCGCCATCGCTGAAGCGGCTCCAGTGCTATGGTTGCGGCACCTGTCGACATACAAGAAAGCTCATCTGTGGTAAGTGAACAGTTGCACGATAAAGAGAAAAACCGAAGGAGTACAAATCGAAATAACCTGATGAGGCTGCGGCATCGGTAAAGTAGGTCTGGTGGAGTTGAATATGGCATCCGTGGAGCGGGTCCGGTGCAGTGGACGAAGGCTTCGGTGGGCGCGTTGTACAGTGCTTTCGGTGAGGCGGATCTGTTGCGGTGGACGAGGGCTTGTATGAAGGGCCAGCGAAGGGGCAGACGAGGGAGTCAGTGAAGGGCCTACGTTGTGGTGGACGAGGGCGCCGGTTAAGCAGATCCGGTGTGGTGGACCATGATGGCGGTCAAGGAGATCTGGAGCGGTGGACAAGCCAGTCGCTAAAGCGGCTCCGGTGAAGTGGTGAGTTGGCAGTTGGGGGTTCCAAGGTGCGGAAGGTAGATCCGACGGGGTGTGAGGTCCACCGCTGCGGCGGAGGACTAGATTCGGCGGCTTGCCGTGGTTGGGGGTCGGGGAGGGGCTCTGGGGAAGAATGTTGGGGGCAAAGAGGGGAAAACAATGGAGTTACCAAAGCAGCTCTTTTCCGTTCATGTGGCAGGGGTAAAACAGGAATATCGCAGGGCTAAACTTTCGGGCTCGTGATATTTTGATGTGAGCGGGAAGTTTGAAAGCTTTTAGCGCCTAAAAATTATAAGTATTCTGCTCTCGTACGGCCGACTATGATATCATGGCTGAGAATTTGTTTGTTTTGCACGCAAAAAAATGTGCAAGTTTTGAAAATCAATGTCTCCAACTCGAAACTTAGATTGTCCATTCAATTCAAATATGGATCATTGAGCTACTACAAGCAAATACCATCATACAGTCCAATTCAAATGAAATTCCAAATGTGTTTATCCTAAATATGATGACAAAAGCAAAAATGTGTATGTGTATGAATAAAGTGGATGATTATAAAGTTTGAACATGCCCGTATGTGTATATCTCTAGGTGTGATATATGAATTTGAAATCATGAAATCCTGGCTTAAAAAATGTACCTCCGTTTAAATGAATTACAAAAGCTAATGATGGAGTCGAATTCCAAAATTCCAATATTAGGTTTGTAATTCTGGTACATCAAGGTATATCATGCATGTTCAAAAGTATCGTTATCTCATAGTACAAACTGTGAAAAAATTGATCAACCATGAGTGCACAATATCTCAATTATGCTAAAGTCCCTCAAATATAGACACCTCACTCTTTATCTTAAGTCAACCCCCCCCCCCCACCACACACACACACATAGAGAAGTCGCTCTCTCCCCCAAACACCAACACATGAGCACATTAACACCCCTCTCTCTTGTAAAGTCTGGACCCCAACATAGGTCTCTATCACTTTGTCGCTCGGGCATGCACACATCTCTTCCCTCACTCTCTAGGTCTCCCTCTATCTCTCTGACCCAAGCACACGCACTATGTAGAGTGTATATTTCCCATACACACAAAACGTTGCCCCCAAACGTCTATCTCCCTAGTTATGTGGTTCTCGCGCACTCACCTCACACACCACCCCCACTGCAAACAAGCACACTTTGTCTCCTTGTGCACCACTCTCCTCTTTCTATCTCTCCCACATGAGGATCCGCCCCAGCTCCTTCCCTGTATACATATATGTCATGACTCTTTGAATAGCTCCCTAATGTATAATCGTTCTTGATTTCGCACATTGTTCTCTACACCATCTATTCTAGATCTCTCATGAAGTCCCTATCACACACACACGATGACTCGCTTCCCTTGCATCTCCGTTCATAGGCCAATTTTGGACAACATCAACATTGTCTCCCTCATCTCTCCTCATGTCCGCATGTGTATCTCACACACTCACTCTCTAATTATGTATATGTGTCTCCACGTTACACAACACAAAGCCACATGTAAATGTCTCTCTCTATCCTCCACACACATAGACACAAAGAATCTGTTATCATTGCCTCAGTCTCTAACATATCACACACGCACTCTCTCTCTCTCTCTCTCTCGCGCGCGCAAACACGCTCAACAAGGGTTTCCCCGTGAATAACTTACCGTCTATTCATCAACAGTCGTGGCAGTACGGTGAACACGGGACATGAAAAAGAATAAATCTACACGTGCTTAGACCACCTAGTATGACTACTAGGACTAGAGCAAGCCAAAAAGCGCGCCGCCGTCACCCCCTCCTTGTCGGCGACGGGAAAATCTTTGTTTTACACAGTCAAGAAGTCATTGTGCTAAGGCCCCACATGCCGAGGCATTGAATAGAATGTAGATGCTAGTTTACGGAAGCAAGTATCGATAATATGTTTGTATCTCCATACTTATATTTCTTCTCTTATAAAAAACCGAGTTGGTGATGATGGTCCGTGTGCCATCTTGCAATATAGACCGTCCGATCTATATCTGACGGATGGAAATTAAACTAAAAGATACCCGCACCCCTCTCCACATTTGCAGACAAGGCCTTCCCTCGTTCATCCTTATCTCCAACAAACCTCATTGTTGAGCAATCAAGAAAGGAAGCCTCTGGAACAAACTGGCCTGGTGGCCGCTGCCGGCGTCGTCAATCCCCCTGCCTCCACTCAGTCCGACCACCAACCACCACCACACCCCACTCCTCTTCACCTTATTTCATATTTCTCAACATATCATTAGTTTTTACACATGGGATTACTCCCGCAAGGGTCAACCACAACAAGTGTTTTATAAAAAATGCATCTTGATGTTCCATGCAATGCACGGATCTTGCTAGTACTCCTACACAAGACTAAGTTGGTGATGCTGGTGTGTCTGCCATCCGTCGTTTATGACCATTAGATCTACATCTAACGATTGTGAGGTAAGTTGTTTCCTTTTCTCACCAACATCCCACTTGTCTACCAACTTGCAGAAAAACCCATAATTAGTATCTTAAAACCAACCACATCCCTCCCTGACCTCACCAAAACAGCGCAGGGAATATATTCTAATTGAAACATAATATATCTCTAGTGACATATGTATATCAAAATTAGAGTGTTTTGTACCAAGTTTGTGAATAAGTATTATTCTAATTATGATTCATTGCAACGGACATGAAAATTGCTAGTATTTCCAACCATGCATTTTTTTTCCTAGTATTCCATAGTTTCGAGTTTTCCATCAAGATATTAGTCACTCATGGTTGATATTTACTTTCAATCATGTACACATATGCACTATGTAACTAGCCTTGCTTATTGGCTTCCAAAGCTTAACTTTCACTCCTACTTACAATTTGTAGAGTATTTAACAAAAAGCTACCACTTTCAACCAGCCCTAGGAAGAATCTATTGTACAAAAAATAGCAAAAACATACCCAAAATTTCTTAATCCACGCCAAAAACTACCTAGTACTCCTACCGATTAGGTTCGTTAAAACCCATTTATGACAGGGTTGGCCCACACGTCCGTGCTGACGAGGCGCCTTAAACCAACACATTTTGTTTGACCGTTGACACGAGGGACCCACATCTGACCTTCTATCCTATTATTCCCCCTCAAATCATTATTTTTCCTGAACATTACTTCAAACAGTACTTATGCGTGTTCGTCGGTGGCGCCGGTGATGAGCGAGTTGGCCGCCGCTCCGCCGGATGGGCCGGACGCCGCGCTGGCCTCCGCACGGGTTGGCAGGCTGGCCCGAGCGTGACTCACGAGCGAGCAAGCCACCGCGCTGGCCTTCGCTCGAGCCAGATGGCTGGCCTTAGTGCGGCGCGCGCGAGCAAGCCGCCGCGCTGCCGTGCCAATCTAGCAAGCAAACCTTGCAGACAAGCAGCTGGACGGAGCTATCTTGGCTAGCTAGCGGCCGCGAGCGCCGGACGGAGCTGGCATCTGGGCTGCTGCAACATGGGCTCCGCACCGCCGGCTATTTTGACCTCGCCTTCTGCCGACGGCGGTAGCTGCGTCCCATGGCCGAGGATGACTAGGTGGATAGGCCGGAGGTAGGAGGTCACTTGAGGATTTTTGTTGGTAAGAGCATGTACAATGGTGGATAAGGTAGTCTTATCTTAAGGCTACCACGTATGCAAGTGGTAGTAGTTTATTGGCATTTTAGTGGTTTCTTGCATTATTAGAGCAAGTACAATAGAGCTGAGTCAGCGGGCTATAAGAAATAAACTAGTATATTTCTGCTTAGTTGGAGGAAAGAGAAGATGAAAGAGAAGGTAAGCGGGCTCTTTGTGAAGAGCCAGCTCTAGCACGTGCTCCTAGGCACTTTGTGAGAATGAGAAGTGGGCCACATAATAAAAAAAAGTTGTACACTCTTTTGATCTATTATTGTACATGTTGGCTATAAGATGGGTTGTATATGACATGGCACTGGCTTATATCCAGCAGCAGATGATAGGGGTTTCTTGTAAGGAACAATGTACATACTACTAGCGACAAAAGGCGATTGTAGGTTGCGTTGTACTCCAACGAGTACTACTGGTGGTCGCGGGAGTGTATACCTCGTTTTGTGGGTTTGATCCCGGCCGAACACACGATGGCCTTTTAAAAAAAATAGTACTACCACACTTCGCTGCGAGCCAATATTTTACACGGGTAGTTTGTTTTGAAGTCAAACCGACGTGCGGCCCCACAATGTAGGTGCACTGGACATCCTAGCCACGTGAACAGGTTTTTCCTTCCCAACATCCCGTGGCTCGCGTGCTCGCCCTAGCCGCACCTCGCTTGCAGCTTCCTCATCAGCTAGTAGCATATTTAAACTAGCGCCTCCCAATTAAGCCCGAGGAGCCGGAAAAGCCAAGCGGGGCATTGGGAGCTATGCAATATGGCTCTGTACGTAAAGTGCTCTACTCCCTCCGTCTAGGTGTGCAAGTCACCTTACGAAAACCAAATATTCCCAAAACACTTAGGCACTGTACATTAACTCCCTTCTCGTTTTTTGTTTTGTGGCATATCAACCAATAAGATATGTGAGTTGTGCATGCTTTCAATGACTTGAGACTACCAAACATAACATGCAGTGGTTAGTTCATTGCATGCAATGCTATTAATTTGCAAAAAGACATTAAGTTTTCTCATTTTCCTCTCCGCCTTGGTCGCGATGCACAACATAAGATGACTTACACACCTAGACGGAGGAAGTACTACTATTCTGTAGCTTGTGGCATTGCACACATGGACTTCACTCCATTATCGGCTCTACTATAAAAGAAATTCCTCTTGACGTGTCTTTTTGAAATGGAGGCAAAAGCTTTGCTTCATCTCATTCATAAAGAAGGAAATACTAACAAAGTTCGACGAGATCCATTACACCTCCACAAATGGAAGCGAAAAGCCTAGTCTCGCTATATCAAATAACTCAAATGTTCTACCCCCATAGTAACTGTCGCTGATAAACAGGCTGCTAGTGTGTCCGTGAGAGGAGTGGCTGAGTAGGCCAGCTACATGAGAGGAGTGGCACACCAGGAGTACCCACTAGGCCACTACGCAGGTGTACTTCCCCTGCAATGATAGTACAACGATGGTTCTAGAGAACAGTAGTACCCTCCACTTCCAACTGTAGCTCCTTGGCCCTGAGATCCAAGAGTTCAAAACTGGTGCACAATACTAGACTAGACTAGACTAGAAGTACAGTACATTGGACTACTAGTTGAGAAAAGTAGTACTAGTACTGCTACAGTACGAGTATGTACTCCTCCGTCACATAATGTAAGACATTTTGACACTAGTTGGCGTGTACAAAAAATGGCAAAAACATACCCAAAATTTCTTAATCCACGCCAAAAACTACTACCTAGTGCCAAAAATTTCTTACTAGTGCTATTATTTACAGTATAATGCAATCCCATAATGTTCCATAATCCCTTTTTTTCAAAAAAATCTCTTCTGGAGAGAAGATTGCTATCTCCACGCGAGCTTCTCATAGGCCGGCACCACCGCATGCAGTCATGTGAGAGAGAGGGAGACATCCATGCAGCATGCAGAGAGAGGAGAACGCGGGCAGACAACCAATGGGCTACATGGGGCATTTATAGCTGCTAGCTCCTCCCATCCATGTGCCAGGGGTATTTCCGTCCAGAAAGCATGCAGCGAGCCCCTTCCTTGGTATCCGGGTCTGCTCTTATGCGCAGAGTAAAAAGAATCGGAGGGAGTACTAGTAGTAAATAATAGCCTCACCCCTTCGCCGAGGAACGATCTACAGTTGGAAGGGACGAGGCCCTGCGGTTACTACGCTCTTATCTCCTCCTCGCCAGTTCCCCTCCTCCCGAAGAGAAGGCAGTTCGTCGCTGCTCCCATGGATTCGTCAGGCGGTTCTCCTCCTCGTTGGGGCTGGGAGACCTTGGACGATGGTCCTTTGGGAGAAATCGCGCGCCACTCCGACGTCCTCACCGCCGCAAGACTTGGTGCTTCCTACACCAACTTTTTCAAGATGCTGCTTAAACAGGCCATGCTTGTTGGTCTTCCATGCGTCCTCGAGGAGAATGTTCTTCTATGGGACAATCCTTCGAACAGTCCACCGCTCCCTGGCCATGGTTGCACATTGACTCTGCTAGAGTTGCCGACGTTGAGAGGTAGTCGGATTTTGTCGGATGAGCAGGTCAGTAATGGAGTTTGATCATGTAGTACTTAGTTATTCCATTTCCATCCCATAATTTCTCCGCTACCCACTTTCTTATGTATAGGTCTAGGTCAGTGCCAATGAAGATTGGCTTGCATACCTCCGGCCGGATACCACCATCATTTTGCACAACATCCACAGCAGTGCGGCCGTTCTGGTACCTCTTCTCCACCATTGGGATCAGCCTTCTGGACTGGCTGGGCTTGAATACGTATGATGATGCCTACATGAGATTGATGAAGATAGCAATTGCGGACCCGCCGACAAAGCGACGCGGCTACGATGATTACTATCTCATCGCGGTGTTCGACATAAGGATTGCCATCAATGCAAGAGGCAGTAACGGTAGAGGCTGGCGCATGTTGGCGGCGACAGATTTGTACCCCTACACATTCGAAGACGCCGTGTGCCATCTAGGCCGCATCTTCTTGGTACAAGCCAGGGGACTTGTTTCATCTGGTTGCCATCCTACGGTACGGCAAACGGAATGCACAAACCATCATTTGCATCCCTAATGGTACTCCATTATTTTGTAGGGACCAGTCATCCCCCGATCAAAATAAGATCGCCGATCCTGGATGTGCATTTGCATCCGCGATTCGGTCTAACCTGGAACCTTGTAGCTGACTTTGGCATATTGGGATCAACTATCTTAGCAGTCGTTACCCATGGTACCACTGATGTGCAACATGGTCACACAATCTACCATGATCGGACCGTCACCATCTACCCAGGTATTCCATTTTTTAACCCTCTCGCCTTCTCTTTCATTGTTGTACTAGTAGTATACTTTGTAGTACTAGTAGGAGTACTTTTTACCTTGGAGGACGCGTATAGCTAGCTAGGCCCTTGAAGAATTGAACCCACTAGCTGCCACCATTTTTGTTTTTCCATGTCTTACTATCTCATCCATGTAGCAAACAGTGGCTATATATAATAAGTCGGTTATTTTACTTCCTCTATACCGGAGTAGTACCATTTGCTGCACAGTATTACTGACCGCCATATTTGAGCACAACATTATTATGCATGGACCTTGACTATGTACGTCACCATGTGTCCAGATCTGGGATGCCGCGTGTACCAGATGAACGGCGCCAAGTTCGACCCCCATGATGCTACGTGGGTGCCGAGGAACACTCTTGGAGAGTACTTGCTTTTCATCGGGGATAGCTACCCCATTGTGAAGCCAATGCCACCTTCCATGCACGACACGGAAGGCCTGCCGTTCATGAAGCATGGCTGTGTCTTCAGTGCGCACCGCCGGATGAACGACATGCTGGGACACGCTATCCCTGATTTATGCCGCTTTAGCTTGGATGAGTCTCCATCGTGTGGAACCGGACTAGAAAGCTGCGACAATGATTCTCATTGCCCACCGCTATGGATCGTGCCATCCATGAAGAACACCTGGGACTGGAACCTGGAGGAGGACATGTAGCCCATCTATAACGTGTAAGTGGAGTACGGTAATTGTGAACGGTAGCGCTGTGAATATATGTAGACTAGTCGTGCAGAAATTTATCACATGAATTTGAGATGAACTTGTGTGGCATACTGGCATTTGTCCTTTAGAATTTATTACTAGTAAATGTGTTATGTGTACGTGCAACTTGTGTAGTTGTTGCACGGGCTCCAACACGCTCTTTGAGAAAAAAAAGGTGGCACAGCTTTGGATATACGTGACGTGGTGGCATCATACAGTAGCATCGTTCGCTATAGTTGTAGTACACTCCTACTAGGACGACAACTCCTATAAAACCTTGCACTTGGCTCTTTGCCTCTTCGGGAGGTTCAACAGTTCGTACTCGTGTGAACCTTGCACTTGGCTCTTCGCCTCTTCGGAAGGTCCAACAATGATGATACTACAGTACAATATGCTTCTGGCAATCTGACACCGATTGAACTGCTACACGTCCACCGCGAGGGCGAGGGTGAGGGAGAGGGAGAGGGCGCTGTAGTCAAAACCCTCTCCTCGTCCTGCGAACCACCACGTGCGTGGGTGAGGGAGAGGCATAGTAAGCAAGCTTCTCCTCGGTCGGCGAGTTGACGGGACACATCAAAGCAGTACTAGTACTAGTACTAGTAGTCCATACTGCGTCCTTTCCGATTAATATGGCTTAATTTGAAACAAGAAAAATACACTGGCGGTCAACGTATGTAATAATATGCTCTTTACGGTCACTATATATAGTTTTGCGGCGATTATACGATCACTAGCTCATCATAGAGCACCATATTGCACCCTACTGACCAGCCACATAGTCGATGTGGCACTTTGTTGACTGGTTAAATTGTCACCTGGTTTCTGGGTCCCACCTGTTAGTTGGCAGAGCAAAAAATCAGTTAGACAAAACTTTACGCAGGCGCGACACGAGTCCAACCCTTGCGTGCAAACTGCCGAGGCTGTGTATGTGAGTGCATGCACGTGTCGTCCCTCGGTCTTCCAACAAAGAGTGTACATCGGCTATAAAACAAAGAGTGTAGTACATGATGTACATCTACACTTCCAATGCATTTAGCCTTTAATCTATATGGATATTGATTGACTAATGCACCAACTTGTGCTGTGGGTATAGGCTACATGTCTATCTTTAATTATAGCATGCAACGGCCTTCATTTAATCTTCTTATCTCAATGGTCGCATGCACACATAAGTCTGCAACTTTTGGGCGTTAATTATGCCCTGGTCAATGTGTAAATCTCTAAATGTACAGTCTTTCATGGACGTAGGGAGTAGGTTGAGCACTTGAGCGTGAGCGTGTGTGTTGCGTCGTGTAATGTGTGCCGCATGGGTGTGTGAGTGTTGTTTGCGTCCATGTGTACATGTGAGTGTTGCATGTTGCATGCATGCATGCAAGCGTGGGGCTTACTCCCTCCCATTGACATGTTCATATTTCAAGCTTCATATGTTCCCTCCATATGGTGATACTCCCTCTGTTCCCAAATAGTACGGAGTAAAAGCCTCCCTTTGTTCCCAAATACAAAGTATTTGTCTTTCTACAGATTTCAACAAGTGACTAGGTATGGAGCAAAATGAGTGAAGTGAGCGTAGAGGCATAGGGATACTATAGAAAGGAAGTCCTCGCGTTCCATTATTCCCCATCTTGGGCAGAGAGAACTATTCAACTAGTCTTCGCAGTGAAGTGACAATACACGCTGCACCAGATGGGACACGTAATTAATAAGCTGAACCCGCGTGTTGGTGTTACTAAATCAGCCTTACCCAGTATTGCCATCTCTTCTTCTTCCTCCTCTCTTCTTCTTCCTCCTATCTTCCCCATCATCGGCCGCACACCATTTACCCCAGCTCACTGCTCGCCCACCCACGCCATCTTCCTTGGTATCTCGCGCGTACCATATCCCCCCTGCTCACTACTCGGCCACACGAGGAGAAGCTTCTTCGCTCGCCCGCCCGAATCCACTTCCCCACTGGCTCGCAGGCACCGAAAACCCCAATGGCAGAACCGACTGACACGCAGAGCCGCGATTGGAATTCCCTCCCCGATGTTCTCTTGGAGCAGATCTGTAGTCGTATGGACCTACTCAACACCGTCTGTCTGGCCGCATGCTCGGTGTCTTTGTACCGTCTACTCGTCTACAACCGGCCGACTCTTTTCAAGACACCCTGCTTGCTGATGCCCGATCCTCGCAGGTGGCCCAGACACCGACTTGACGATCCTACGGAGGTTGCCATGGTGCCCCTCGACATGTTCCCACTACCCGTCCACATGTCCTTCATGCGCGGCCACTACTGGGCGGGCATGAAGGCCAACTGGATCATCCTCATCCACCACACCGGTAGTCTGTGGCGTCTCGTGGATATCTACACCCAGCAAGAGATCACCCTTCCATCATTGGATACCACCGCCATCAAGCCTCGCGGCCCGCCGGACACTCCTGCCTACTACGCACGAGACGCGGCAAGCTTTTGGGTCGACCTCTGTTTGCAAAAAGTTGTAATCTGTGAAGTGCCCACACCATCAGAAGACTACATGGATTACAAGCTCATTGCCTTGTTCAACATGGGATTAGTCTATCTGGAATCCGGTCGCCATACATGGTTATGGCTCCTCATCAATCTTGTTGAGGCAACATTTCTGTCTGATGCTATAGTGCACGATGGCATCGTTTACGCGGTTGACGCACAGATTGGCTGCCTATACTGGTGGAATCTATCGTCGTGTAATTGTTCTACCTCATGTCATCTTTACCTTATGAATACGACTGCCTGTTCATTTGTTACAAATTTAGAATGCATAGCATGTCTATAACCACATCATTGCTATATATTCCTCTCATTTCCTAGATTTTTATGACCACACATGTTATTATTAGAGTTGATATGAGAATTATTGGCATATAATGATTGTTAGAATACATATTATGAGCATAACATCATGATTGCTATATGTTACTCTCGTTTACAAGATTTTTATAACAACACATGTTATTGCTTAGAGTTTATATGAGAACAGTAGTAGTAAGTGCTATGGTAGAATATGAGTAGGCGCTGTCATAGCTGTTTTCCTCTCATCGTTACATGATGTTTGAACCATGACATATTGCTAGAATATGAAAGTCATTGGCTTATTTTTTTTTAACTTGGCGTATGATTATGACCACGGCATTGCAATTCTCTGTCTATGATATGTGTCACTGTTATAATAATCTTAATTCCACACATACTCTGAACATGATTGTTTATTTTTGTCCTTTTGGTCTCCAATTTGAATTGTTACAGCAGACGCAAATGCGCTGGCCTTCATGATTCCAGGACCTGGAATCATACCAGCCGATGGGTGGTGGTTTATCGCTAGTTCAGCTGACGGCGGTCATTTGATGCTCATTCTCACGTACCAAATTGACCAAACCATTACATCAAACCACATGCAGTACAATGCGTGGGGCGTTCGTGACATTGATGGCTATGGCTGCTTCGTGTTCGAGAAAGATCCCAGCTCCGTTGGGCCAAGCGTATTCAACTGGAGGCGGGTTTACAGCCTCGGCAACCACTCTTTGTTCCTCAGGCTCAATTATCCGATCATCCAACCAATCATCGATCATATCACCGGCGATGATTACTGCGATATGCAACTTCCATTCGCGAGGGGGCTGTGTTTACACATCATACCATGGGTTTCATGAATCACCATATCCAGAGATTTGTCAACACAGCTTGTTGCTAGATAATCTTCAGTGTATGAAAGGCATCAAGCTTCCATGCAATGGATGGCTTTTGCAAACCCGACATGCGGCGATGTGGTTCATGCCAACAACAAATATGCACAACTTGATTTGTGCTGATATCTAGACTGAGCCACGTATTCTGCTGCTGTAGCACGACCCTCTTTTGTTGGATATTATGTACTATTGTTAGTTTGAAGTACTCCTCTGGTTTGAAGGATAGATACCTTCCTGGGATCAAGTGCATCCTAACTCACCTGCGTAGGATGTACTGATAATGATGATGGAGATGCTGTGCAGAAGCCATATATATATATAGTGTTGCTATTCATCACCCAGGTTGCAGAATAAGTTATTCTTTACCCAAGGTAATCTTACGATCGCTTCATAAACAAGAACTTCGACCAGCAGAGGACCAACTGGGTGATGCACCAGTACCACCTCGGGGACGTGGAGCAAGAGAAGGAGCGGGAGCTGGTCCTCTGCAAGGTTTTCTACCAGACGAACACTAGGGCCAGGAGTAAAAAGATTATAAGTTAGTTTGGTATTGGTAGTTGTACTACCTTGTTGTCTGCAAGTTGGTATTGTTGTTAACGATCTTTTGGTATGAACTTGCATTTGCTTCCAACCAACATGCCGAGGGTCGACGTGAAACAAATTATCAGGCACCTGATTTTTATTTGATGGGTAGCATAAGCACCCGCCGTTTGAATTCCCAGTTCTCCAATTTTTTCGAAACAAGTGCATGCACTTATTATCACGATAAAAAACAATATCCGTGCTGCATCCCAGTTATCAGTGTGTACTTGCATAATTCTCTCATTTATTGAGCATGTATATTGTTTTTTTAGGTCGAGCAAGTTTCAACTGGGCTGTAGACTGCCCAGGGTTGGTTTTATTTTTAATAGGCCCAGCCCATGACGACAACGAGGCACCAAGCTCCAGCATGTATCTACTGGCCTCTGGCCCGCCAGCGTTAGGTATATTTTGTCTTACAACATCCGCAGGCAGTTTTTTTATTGAATCAAACACACAACCCAGTTCTATTATCCTCTTGAAACGCATGTCATATATCCGTTTTCTAATCTCTACCTATAGTTTTACTTGTTCATATACACGTATCATTATATTGAAAACACACAAAATTCCCTTTTCATATTTACATCCTTATTTTTGTTGTTTTTCCCACCCAGCGCTGATGTTTTACCACTGGTTTTCCCTTAAACCAACTCAATTGTCCCATGTCTTATTTGCTTACAAAAACAAAACGATTTTTTTGGCAAATCAATAAGTTCTTAAAAAATGTTTATCATTTCGGGATTACAACAGTTCGGACTCCACCAAAATATGCAAAATAAGGTTGAACTTTTTGACCGTGGTCCTAGGCAGAAAATGGGCTGTAATAAATTACTTAAGAATTAGCAAATGGGCTGCAAATTATAAAAAATAGCAAATGGGATTTATGTTGTGTGCCACAGATTTGGAGGCTGACTTGTGGGCCTACTAAGTTCATGCGTACACAATGTTTCTCAAAAAATAAACTTAGTCAACAATCGACTCTACCAGCGTCAGACTGTTAGATGTCAATCTAACAGCAATCGTGCTTCTTCAGTCTCTGATCTTCCTGCCCCAGCCGCCCAAACCTGCGCCGTCGGAACCGCCTGCTCCCGCCTCCCATGTCCGGCAGTGCTGCCGGGCAGGCCTCACGACCCCATCATACTCGTATCCCTGGCCTGTCTATCCCTCTACTCACCCACACCTCCTATTATTTTCCGGCGACGGCAGCAGAACCAGTCAACCCTCGTACTCTCCACCGCGTGGGCTGCCACCGCCGTGTCTTCCCCGGCTTCGTGTCGTTCCCTTCATAGGCCTCGCCGTCGTCCACCGCCCTGGTGCTCTCGGCATGGCGTGGTCAACGATGTCCATCCAACGGTCGTAGTGCTTCTTCAACCTCTGGTCTTCTTGCCCCAGCCGTCCAAAGCAGCGCCAGTTGTGCCACATGCTCCTGCCTCCCGTGGCCGGCTATGCTACCGTGGAGGCCTCACCGTCCCCATACTACTCCCACCGCTGGCCAGGCCATCCCTCCACGCACCCACTCCCCCTGTTATTCTGCGGCGACGGCAGCCTCACACCGTAGCCGGGCCAGTGAACCCTCGTACTCCTCTCCGTGTGGGCATCAATTGCCGCGTCTTCCCCGGCTCCGCGTCGTCCCCTTCCTAGGCCACGCCGTCGTCCACCGCCGTGGTGCTCTCGGCGCGGCGTGGTCAATGTGGTCAATGACCGACTTCCATCGGAAGAGTACTGTACGTGGAGAGGCTGACAGTTGGGTCCACGGCAGCCGCAAGGAAGTGCCTCCTTATTACGCGCAAAATAATTATTCATCCACCTGACAGCAGGGACCCACCGGACGGGCCACCAGTATTTCGCGGAAAAACATTTCCCCCCTGACTGCTGGGACCCATCGGACGGGCCACCGTATTTCACGAAAAAAATGTTTTCCCCTGACTGCTGAGACCCACCGGACGGACCACCGTATTTCGCGAAAAAAACGTTCCCCCTGCTGTCAGCTCGGACCCACCGGAAGTGCCTCCTTATTACGCACAGAAAAATGAATACCCCCCCTGCTAGTTGGGACCCACCATGGTGGGAGGCTGACTTGTGGGCCTACTAAGTTGACGGGGATGGAGGGATTTTTCAACTTAGTCAATATGAACGAATCTAGCTCAAGTGACCGTACGATGTCTATCAAACGGCCGTCGTGCTTCTTCAATCTCTGCTCTTCCTGCTCCAACCACTCAAATAAGCGCCGGCGGGACTGCCTGCTCCCTCCTCCCTGCGGCCGGCTGTGCTGCCGCGCAGGTCTAACCGCCCCACTGTACTCCCATCGCTGGCCTAGCCATCCCTTTACTCACCAACACCTGTTGTTATTCTCCGGCGACATCATACGAACCAGTAAACCCTTGTACAGTCGTACTCCCCTCCGCGTGGAAAACAACTGCCGAGTCTTCCCTGCCTCCGTGTCGTTCCCTTCCGAGGCCTCGCCGTCGTCTACCGCCCTGGTGCTCTCGGCGCGGCCTGGTCAACATGGTCAACGACCGACATGCATCTAAAGTGGACGGTACGTGGAGAGGCCAATAGCTGGGTCCACAGCCGCACGCAAGGAAATGCCTCCTTATTACGCGCAAAATAATGATTCCTCCACCTGACATCAGGGACCCACCGGAAGGGCCTCTGTATTTCACGAAAAAAACGTTACTGCCGCTGACAGCTCGGACCCACTAGCTATATCTTCGCATGTAAGGAAGTGCCTTCTTATTACGCACAAAACAAATGAATACTCCCCCTGTTAGCTGGGACCCAGTATAGTGGCAGGCTGACTTGTGAGCCTACTAAGTTGACGGGGACGGAGGGCTTTGACAACTTAGTCAATATGCACAATTCTAGCTCCAGTGACCGTACGATGTCCATCCAATGGCCATAGTGCTTCCTCAACCTCTGTTCTTCTTGCTCCAGCCGCCCAAACCAGCGCCGGTTGTGCCTCGTGCTCCTGCCTCCCGTGGACGGCTGCAATGCGGCGGAGGCCTCACCGCCCCTACTACTCCCACCGCTGGCCAGACCATTCCTCTACTCACCCACACCCCCTGTTATTCTGCGGTGATGGCAGCCTCATACCGCAGCGAACCAGTGAACCCTCGTACTCCTCTACGCGTGGGCATCCACTTCCACGTCTTCCCTGGCTCCGCGTCGTCCCCTTCCTAGGCCTCGCTGTCGTCCACTGCCCTGGTGCTCTCGGCGCGGCGTGGTTAACGTGGTCAAGGAACGGCTTCCATCGGACGTGGACTGTACGTGGAGAGGCTGACAGCTGGGTCCACGGCCGCAGCAAGGAAGTGCCTCCTTATTACGTGCAAAATAATTATTCCTCCACCTGACAGCGGGGACCCACCAGACGGGCCACCATATTTCACGAAAAAATTGTTTCCCCCTGACTATTGGGACCCACCAGCTACACCTTCGCACGCAAGGAAGTGCGTCCGGGAAAAAAAACAAAACGATTTGGCCCCCTGACTACTGGGACCCACCAGCTACATCTTCGCACGCAAGGAAGTGCCTGATAGTCGGGACCCACCTGGTCGAAGCATACGTAGCATTGTCATTCTGGTCGTAAACGTGTACGTACATACTGGTCGATGTAGAGGCGCGCACGTGTCGTAGTAGAGGCACGCACGTAGCATGTACACGTACGTACAGCGGCTAGGGTGCAAGAAAGAAAATACGGCCACCTATGTGTACATATGGGCGGGGTCTCGAATGGCTACTCGCGCATACGTACGGCCAGGGCTCGTGTACATGGCTGGGTCAGAACGGAGAAACAGTGTCGTCGTCATGTTCATGGGGAGGCAACGAAATGCGTCGTGTTCATCGGGAGGCAATGGAACGCGTGGGAGCCAACCGGCTGGGTCGGAACGGAATGCGTGGTCGTGTTCATCGGGAGGGCTTGGATGGAACAGGCGGTGGAAACGAGGCCTGGCGTACCGCAGAACGGAGGAAACAGACCTCCTATGGTCAAAACGGGGGTCCTGTTGATCAGGAGGTGTGTGGCATACAGTAAAACAGAGGAAACTGACCTCCTACGGTTGAAACAGGGGTCCTGTTGATCGGGAGGGGTGTGGCGTACCGCAAAACGGACGAAACAGACCTCCTACGGTCGAAACAGGGGTCCTGTTCATTGGGAGGGGTGTGTCGTTCCGCAAAACGGTATTCCACGGGATACTGTTCATCTCCACCGTCGACCTCCTCCAGCCTCCACGGGCTAGCGTCGACCTCCTCCAGCCTCCACGGGCTAGCGTCGACCTCCTCCAGCCTCCACGGGCTCCTGTTCATCCAGCCTCCACCGCGCGCTACTCCACCGGCTACTATTCAACTACCCTCCACCGTCTACTGTTCATCCAGCCCTCCACACCACGGGGTCCTGTTCAACCACCCCTCCACGGGCACCCCTCCACCGTCTACTGTTCATCCAGCCCTCCACCACACCACGGGGTCCTGTTCATCCAGAGGCAATGCCACCGCTCACCGTTCATCCTACCCCCCCCCCCCCCACCCCCGCAACGCTCATTCATCATCCAATCGATCGGCTTCAGTTAGCAGCAGTAGCGAAGGAATCGCTCGATTGGGTTCAGTTAACAGCCATCGATCGATCGCTCGGGTTCCGTAATGCGTAACCTGCAGTGCAATCGCTCGGGTTCAGTTAGAGCCCAACACCTCGCTCGGGTTCAGTTAGAGTCAACGCCTCGCACACACGCGCGTACGTGTATGAGAGAAACGTGCATCGCTCGGCCCCCGACCTCCCACCATAATCGGGAACTCCCCGAAATTTTCCTCCCCCTCGCTTCTACCACGGTTTTTTCCGTCATGGATGGCCCAAGGAATGTAATGCAGCTACGTCTCCAGCCCGCCCAGGACGAAAAGCCCATTTTCTGTCATGATTTTTTGTCATAGAAGTAGGAGCCCACCACATCTATGATGATACCGGGTTTTGTAACAATTATCATCATAGAAGTGTCATATGTATGACAGAAAAAATTTCGTTCGGCCCAAAATGTCACGGATGTGTCTTTTTTTGTAGTGAAACCCATGCTACTAGTAAGCGTATGCCTATAAGCTTGTCCCTAGTAGTGTCTCCTGATATAACATGTCCAAGAAATCCAACTTCCTTCAACCAAAACTCACATTTGCTGAACTTGGCATATAGCTGATGTTCCCTGAGCTTCTCGAGAACTAATCGCAAGTGCTCCTTGTGTTCTTCATTCTTCGAGTATACCAAAATGTCATCAATGAACACCACAACAAACTTATCCCAAAACTCCATGAATACCTTGTTCATCATACTCATAAAATAGGCAGGGACTTTAGTCAATCCAAAAGACATGACCATGTACTCATATAGCCCATACCTTGTGGTAAAAGCTATCTTAGGTATATCCTGTTCTCGAATCTTAAGTTGGTGGTATCCTGATCGAGGATCGATCTTGGAGAATACTTTAGCTCCCTGCAGCTGGTCAAACAGATCACTGATCATCGGTAGTGGGTACTTCTTCTTGATCATCACCTCATTCAATGCTTGATAATCAACAACCATTCTAAAAGATCCATCCTTCTTCTCAGCTAGGAGCACCGGGGCTCCCCACGGTGATGAACTTGGTAGGATATGACCTTTCTCTAGTAACTCCTTAATCTACTTCTTAATTTCGTCTAGATCATTTGGGGCATCCGATACGGTCTCTTCGATATTTGTCCGGTGCTTGGCAATAGCTCTATCAGAAATTCTAACTCTTGATCCGGTAGCATGCCTGGTAATTCCTCTGGAAATACATCAGGGTAATCCTTCACAACTGGAACTTCCTCCTGAACAACTCCCGAGAGGAAATTTACTTGGGTCCACCTCGGTGCATGTCGTGATACGTAATTGATCCTTTTACCCTATGGCGTGGTGAGTAGAATTGACTGAGGGAGTCCTGGACTAAGGGGTCCTCAGGCATCCGGCCTGTTAGCCATGGGCCGGACTGAAGGGCTGTGAAGAAACGAAGACCGAAGACTGCACCCGTGTCCGGATGGGACTCTCCTTGGCGTGGAAGGCAAGCCTGGAGACTGGATATGTAGATTCCTTTCTTTGTAACTGACCTTGTGTAAATCTAGATCCTCCCGGTGTCTATATAAACCGGAGGACTTAGTCCGGATAGGATACTCATTATCGTAGCCATACAAGCTAGACCTCTAGAGTTTAGCCACTATGATATCGAGGTAGATCATCTCTTGTAATACTCATATTCATCAATATCAATCAAGCAGGACGTAGGGTATTACCTCCATAGGGAGGGCCCGAACCTGGGTAAACACCGTGTCCCTTGTCTCGTGTTACCATCGACCTTAGACGCACAGTTCGGGACCCCCTACCCGAGATCCGCCGGTTTTGACACCGACATTGACTTACTAGCAGAATTGATATTTCCTCCATACCTCGATAGCCAATCCACGCCTTGTATCACATCCAATCCTTGTGACTCCAAAAATTTTAGGTCTGAGGGGAAAACATGCCTACCTATGGCTAATGGCATCTGAAAACATCCTCTGCTTGCCATATACTCCGCTCCTGGCGAGCTTGCTAACATAGGTGTCTTAAGGACTTTGGTGGGCAGCTTATATTTATCCACAAATCCCCTCGATATGTATGAATGTGATGCACCAGTGTCAAAAAGAACAATTGCAGTAAATGACTTAATCAAAAACTTACCTATAACTGCGTCTGGCTGCCCTTCAACTTCCTCCATGTTAACGTGGTTCACCTGTCCTTGCTACCTCTTGAGCATGCATTGGTTTTCCCTTTAAGAGAAAATGGTGATGCAGCAACTAGCGTAAGTATTTCCCTCAGTTTTTGAGAACCAAGGTATCAATCTAGTAGGAGACTACACGCAAATCGCTTAGTACCTGCACAAACAAATAAGAACCTTGCAACCAACGCGATAAAGGGGTTGTCAATCCCTTCATGGCCACTTGCAAAAGTGAGATTTGATAAAGATAATAAGATAAATATTTTTGGTATTTTTTTGATATAGATTGGAAAATAAATATTGCAAAATAAATAGTAAACTAGAATTTTAGATCGGAAACTTATATGATGTAATGTAGACCCGGGGGCCATAGGTTTCACTAGTGTCTTCTCTCAAGATAGCATGTATTATGGTGGGTGAACACATTACTGCTGAGCAATTGATAGAAAAGCGTATAGTTATGATGATATCTAAGGCAATGATCATGAATATAGGCATCACGTCCGTGACAAGTAGACAGAAACGATTCTGCATCTACTACTATTACTACACACATCGACCGCTATCCAGCATGCATCTAGAGTATTAAGTTCATAAGAATGAAGTAACGCATTAGGCAAGATGACATGATGTAGAGGGATAAACTCAAGCAATATGATATAAACTCCATCTTTTTATCCTCGATTGGAAAAATACAATATGTGCCTTCCTGCCCCTACTGCCACTGGGAAAGGACACCGCAAGATTTAACCCAAAGCTAAGCACTTCTCCCATTGCAAGAAAGATCAATCTAATAGGCCAAACTAAACTGATAATTCGAAGAGACTTGCAAAGATATCAAATCATGCATATAAGAATTCATAGAAGAATCAAATAATATTCGTAGATAATCAAGTTCATAAACCCACAATTCATTGGATTTAGGCAAGCACACCGCAAAAGATTTACATCGAATAGATCTCCAAGAAGATCGAGGAGAACTTTGTATTGAGATCCAAAGAGAGAGAAGAAGCCATCTAGCTAATAATTGTGGACCCGAAGGTCTGTGGTAAACTACTCACACATTATCGGAGAGGCTATGGTGTTGATGTAGAAGCCCTCGTGATCGAATCCCCCTCCGACGGAGCGCCGGAAAAGGCCCCAAGATGGGATCTCATGGGTATAGAAGGTTGCGGCGGTGGAAAAGGTGTTTCGTTGCTCTCCTTGAAGATTTCAAGATATAAGATTATATAAAGGCGAAAGAAGTAGGTCGGTTGAGCCGTGAGGGGCCCACGGGGGTGGGGGCGCGCCTGGCACCCCTCGGCGCGCCGCCCTACCTTGTGGCCACCTCGCTGCTTCCTTGGCGTCCACTACAAGTCTCCTGGATCATGTTTGTTCCAAAAAAGATCCTCGCAAAGGTTTCATTCCGTTTGATATTCATTTTCTGCGAAACACTGAAATAGGCAAAATAAACAGCAATTTGCATTGGGCTTTCTATTAATAGGTTAGTCCCAAAAATAATATAAAAAGGTATATTAAAGCCCATTAAACATCCAAAACAGATAATATAATCGTATGGAACAATAAAAAATTATAGATACGTTGGAGAAGTATCGAGCATACCCAAGCTTAATTCCTGTTTGTCCTCGAGTAGGTAAATGATAAAAACAGAATTTTTGATGTGGAATGCTCCCTAACATAATTTTCAATGTAATTCTCTTTATTGTGGCATGAATGTTCAGATCCAAAAGATTCAAGATAAGTGTTTAATATTGCCATAAAAATAGTAATACTTCAAGCATGCTAACCAAGCAATTATGTCTTATCAAAATAACCTAGCCAAAGAAAGCTTATCCCTACAAAATCATATAGTTTGGCAATGCTTCATTTTCGTCACACAAAATGCTCCCATCATGCATAACCCTGATGACAAGTCGAGCAATTGGTTCATACTTTTTTAATGTGCTTCAGCCTTTTCAACCCTTACACATTACATGAGCGCAAGCCATGGATATAGCACTATAGGTGGAATAGAAAATGATGGTGGGGGTTATGTGAGAAGAAAAAAAGTAAGTCTCACATTGACGCGGCTAGTAAACAAGCTATGGAGATGCCCATCAATTGATGTCAATGTGAGGAGTAGGGATTGCCATGCAACGGATGCACTAGAGCTACAAGTGTATGAAAGCTCATCTAAAGAAACTAAGTGGGTGTGCATCAAACTTGCTTGCTCACAAAGACCTAGGGCATTTTGAGGAAGCCCATCATTGGAATATACAAGCCAAGTTCTATAATGAAAAATTCCCACCAGTATATGCAAGTGACAAAATAAGAAAGTCTCTATCATGAAGACCATGGTGCTATTTTGAAGCACAAGTGTGGAAAAAGGATAGTAACATTGTCCCTTCTCTCTTTTTCTCTCATTTTTTTATTTGCGATTCTCTGGCCTCTTTTTTATTTCACTTTCCTCACATGGGACAATGCTCTAGTAATGATGATCATCACACTTTTATTTACCCATAACTCAATGTTACAACTCGATACTAGAACAAAAATATGACTCTGTGAATGCCTCCGGCAATGTATCGGGATATGCGATGAATCAAGAGCGAC
The DNA here is from genome assembly GCF_003073215.2 of Triticum urartu. Taxonomy (NCBI): domain Eukaryota; kingdom Viridiplantae; phylum Streptophyta; class Magnoliopsida; order Poales; family Poaceae; genus Triticum; species Triticum urartu. The sequence continues at coordinate 389,561,930 of NC_053027.1, read as the reverse complement.
ATGTATGAAAGAATTATGAAAGTGGCTTTGCCACAAATACGATGTCAACTACATGATCATGCAAAGCAATATGACAATGATGGAGCATGTCATAATAGACGGAATGGTGGAAAGTTGCATGTAAATATATCTCGGAATGGCTATGGAAATGCCATAATAGGTAGGTATGGTGGCTGTTTTGAGGAAGATATAAGGAGGCTTATGTGTGATAGAGCGTATCGTATCACGGTGTTTGGATGCACCGGCGAAGTTTGCACCAACTATCAAGGTGACAAAGGGCAATGCATGGTACCGTAGAGGCTAGCAAATTGCGGAAAGGCAAGAGTGCGTATGATCCATGGACTCACATTAGTCATAAAGAAATCATATACTTATTGCAAAAGTTTAGTATCCCTCAAACAAAGAACTAATACGCATGCCCCTAGAGGGATAGATCGGTAGGAAAAGACCATCACTCGTCCCCGACCGCCACTTATAAGGAAAGCACTCAAAGAACACCCCATGCTTCAAATTTGTCACACAACATTTACCATACGTGCATGCTACATGACTTGCCAACTTTAAAAAAAGTATTTCTCAATTTCACCATTACCCAACTAGCATGACTCTAACATTACCACCTTTATATCTGAAAACATCTATCAAGTATCATAGTATTCAATGCACTCTATATGAAAGTTTTTATCATACCCATCTTGAATGCCTATCATATTAGGACTAGTTTTATAGCCAAAGAAAATTACCATGCTGTTCTAAAAGACTCTCAAAATAATATAAGTGAAGCATGAGAGATCAATAATTTCTACAAAATAAAACCACCACCATGCTCTAAAAAATATAAGCGAAGCACTAGAGCAAAATTATCTAGCTCAAAAGATATAAGTGATGCACATAGAGTATTCTAATAAATTCCGATTCATGTTTTTCTCTCCCAAAAGGTGTATACACCAAGGATGATTGTGGTAAACTAAAAAGCAAAGACTCAAATCATACAAGACGCTCCAAGAAAAACACATATCATGTGGTGAATAAAAATATAGCCTCAAGTAAAGTTACCGATAGACGAAGACGAAAGAGGGGATGCCTTCCGGGGCATCCCCAAGATTAGGCTTTTTGTTGCCCTTGAATTTTACCTTGGGGTGCCTTGTGAATCCCCAAGCTTAGGCTCTTGCCACTCCTTGTTACAAAATCCATCAAATCTTTACCCAAAAACTTGAAAACTTCACAACACAAAACTCAACAGAAAATCTCATGAGCTCCGTTAGTATAAAAAAACAAATCACCACCTTAAGGTACTGTAATTAACTCATTATTTATTTATATTGGTGTTAAACCTACTTTATTCCAACTTCTCTATGGTTCATACCCCCTGATACTAGCCATAGATTCATCAAAATAAGCAAACAACACACGAAAAACAGAATCTGTCAAAAACAGAACAGACTGTAGTAATCTATAGGTTTCGAATACTTATGTAACTCCCAAAATCCTGAGAAATTAGGAAATCCTAAATAATTTGTATAGTGATCTACTGCAGTTGGAATCAGTATTTTATCGCTCCCTGGTTAAAAATTAAAATTATTCTCGTGAGTGCATACTTTCTGTTTTTTCAGCAAGATCAAATAACAATCATCCAAGAAGATCCTAAAGGCTTTACTTGGCACAAACACTAATTAAAACAAAAAAAACACAATCATATCATAGGATAGATGATTTATTTATTACTAAACAGGAACAGAAAGCAATAAACAAAAATAAAATTAGGTTGCCTCCCAACAAGCGCTATCGTTTAACGCCCCTAGCTAGACATAAAAGCAAGGATAGATCTAGGTATTGTCATCTTTGGTATGCAATCCATATGTGGCTCTCATAATAGATTCATAAGGTAATTTAATTTTATTTCTAGGAAAGTGTTCCATGCCTTTCCTTAGCGGAAATTGGAATCTAATATTTCCTTCTTTCATATAAATAATTGCACCAATCGTTCTAATGAAAGGTCTACCAAGAATAATAGGACATGTAGGATTGCAATCTATATCAAGAACGATGAAATCTACGGGCACATAATTCCTATTTGCAACTATAAGAACATCACTAATCCTTCCCATAGGTTTCTTAATGGTGGAATCCGCAAGATGCAAATTTAAAGAGCAGTCATCAAATTCACGGAAACCTAGCACATCACACAAAGTTTTTGGAATTATGGAAACACTAGCACCCAAATCACATAAAGCATAACATTCATAATATTTAATCTTAATTTTAATAGTAGGTTCCCCCTCATCATAAAGTTTCCTTGGGGTAGAAACTTCTAATTCAAGCTTTTCTTTATAGGACTGCATTAAAGCATCAACGATGTGTTTAGTAAAAGCTTTGTTTTGATCATAAGCATGAGGAGAATTTAACACAGATTGCAACAAGGAAATACAATCTATCAAAGAGCAATTATCATAATGAAATTCCTTGAAATCCAAAATAGTGGGTTCTCTATGTAAAGTTTTGACCTCTTCAATCCCACTTTTACCAATTTTTGCATCAAGATCTAAAAACTCCGAATCATTGGGACGTCTTCTAACTAAAGTTGTCTCATCTCCAGTACCATCTTTATCAAGATTCATATTGGCAAACAAAGACTTAATAGGAGACACATCAATCACTTTTAGATCCTCATCTTTATTTTCCTCTAGATCTTCCGGTTTAGCGGCCATCTTATTAACTAAGCTGGCTTGCTTATCTGAAATTTGGCCTACTAAATTTTCAAGATGGGCAAACTGAGATTTCAAACCATAAAATTCATTAGACATATCATCCAGCTCTTTATTCATGTACTCCAAAAAACTTTTTTGTTCTTTAAGTTCGTTTCTGAAGAAATTATTATGCTCAAATTTCAAGGACATAAAGCTTCTAACAGTGTTCCAAATTTCTTCCAACCTTCTAAGGTGAGCATCAACATTGTTGGGCAAGACCATCAGGGCAAGCAGACACACAAGAGGCAAGTGAAAGAAGGCGAACAGAAAAGAGGCGAATAAAACGGCAAGGGTGAAGTGGGGGAGAGGAAAACGAGAGGTCAATGGCAAATAATGTAATGCGAGGGATAAGAGTTTGTGAAGGGTACTTGGTATGTCTTGACTTATGCATAGATCTCCCCGGCAATGGCCCCAGAAATCCTTATTGCTAGCTCTTGAGAATGTGTTGGTTTTCCCTTGAAGAGGAAAGGGTGATGCAGCAAAGTTGGTTTTCCCAGTAGGAGACTACACGCAAATCGCCTAGTACCTGCACAAACAAATAAGAACCTTGCAACCAATGCGATAAAGGGGTGGTCAATCCCTTCAAGGCCACATGAAAAAGTGAGATCTGATAAAGATACTAATATAAATATTTTTGGTATTTTTGTGGTATATATTGGAAAATAAAGATTGCAAAATAAATAGTAAACTAGAATTGTAGATCGAAAACTTATATGATGTAAAGTAGACCCGGGGGCCATAGGTTTCACTAGTGGCTTCTCTCAGGATAGCATGTATTACGGTGGGTGAACAAATTACTTCCGAGCAATTGATAGAAAAACGCATAGTTACGATGATATCTAAGGCAATGATCATGAATATAGGCATCACGTCCATGAAAAGTAGACAAAAACGATTCTGCATCTACTACTATTACTCCACACATCGACCGCTATCCAGCATGCATCTAGAGTATTAAGTTCATACGAACGCAGTAACACATTAGGCAAGATGACATGATGTAGAGGGATAAACTCAAGCAATATGATATAAACCTCATCTTTTTATCCTCGATGGCAACAATACAATACGTGCCTTGCTGCTCATGCTATCACTGGGAAAGGACACCGCAAGATTGAACCCAAAGCTAAGCACTTCTCCCATTGCAAGAAAGATCAATCTAGTAGGCCAAACTAAACTGATAATTCGAAGAGACTTGCAAAGATATCAAATCATGCATATAAGAATTCAGAGAAGAATTAAATAATATTCATAGATAATCAACTTCATAAACCCACAATTCATCGGATCTCGGCAAACACACTGCAAAAGAGTTACATCGAATAGATCTCCAAGAAGATCGAGGAGAACTTTGTATTGAGATCCAAAGAGAGAGAAGAAGCCATCTAGATAATAACTATGGACCTGAATGTCTATGGTAAACTACACACACAACATCGAAGAGGCTATGGTGTCGATGTAGAAGCCCTCCATGGTCGAATCCCCATCCGGCGGAGCACCGGAAAAGGCCCCAAGATGGGATCTCACGGGTACAGAAGGTTGCGGCGGTGGAAAGGGTGTTTCGTTGCTCTCCTCGAAGGTTTCACTATATAAGAATATATATAGGTGGAATAAGTAGGTTGGTGGAGCTGCGAGGGGCCCACGAGGGTGGGGAGCGTGCCTCCCTACCTCGTCGACGCCTCGCTGCTTCCATGACGTCCACTCCAAGTCTCCTGGATCACGTTTGTTCCAAAAAAGATCCTCGCGAAGGTTTCATTCCGTTTGTATTCAGTTTGATATTCCTTTTTTGCGAAGCAGTGAAATAGGCAAAAAAACAACAATTTGCACTGGGCTTTCCATTAATCGGTTAGTCCCAAAAATAATTTAAAAAGGTATATTAAAGCCCATTAAACATCCAAAATAGATAATATAATAGCATGGAACAATCAAAAATTATAGATACATTGAAGCTGTATCAGTCCTCTGTTGAAAGGGTTGGGCTTCTTCCCAGAACTTCCATTGCCATTACCATTCTTTGCTTCAGGACACTCGGTGGCGTAGTGTCCAGTCTTCCTGCGCTTGAAACAAGTAATGTGACTTAGATCCTTCTTGGCGGGTGTAGTGGGGTTGTAACGATTCTAACCGTTGTTCCCTCCATTCCCATTATCATTCTTAGGGCCACTGTGGTTATGTGAGCTTCCTCCATTGTGGGTATGGCCTCCATGGTTATGATGGGTATTTCCTCTCGAGTTCGGGGTAAAACGAGGCTTCTGTTGGGCTCCAGAATTGTACTTCCCGTGTCCATACTTCCTTTTGCGGCTCTCTATCTACCGCTGTTTGCCTTCGATCATAAGTGCCCTATCTACCAACTCCTGGTAGTTAGTGAATGTTTCCACCATCAACTGCATACTCAGCTCATCATTCAGCCCTTCCATAAACTGCTCCTACTTTGCGGCATCTGTGGCCAGATCATCTAGGGCATAGTGGGCTAACTTGCTGAACTCATCCATGTACTGCCCCACAGTACGACTTCCCTAGCGTAAGTTGCGAAACTCATGCTTCTTCATGCTCATAGATCCAGTTGAGACATGGGCTGTGCAAAAAGGTTGCTGAAACTGCTCCCAAGTGACATTTTCTATGGGGAAAGTGATGGTGTAATTCTCCCACCATGAGGCTGCGGGTCCATCCAGTTGATGTGCGGCAAAGCTCACCTTCTCAGCATCTGTGCAACCTGCGGTGGTCAGCTCCCTTCCAATCCTGCGGAGCCAGTCATCAGCAACAATCGGCTCAGTGCTACTAGAAAACACTGGCGGATTCAACCTCAGAAAATGGGCTAAGTTGTCAACTGGAGTTGGTGGTGGCAGATTGTTGTTGTTGTTGCCTTAGTTCTAGACCAGCAACTGCATCAAGGCATTCTGTTGTTGGATCAACTAAGTGAGCTCCGGTGGAAAGACAAATCCGGGGTCACGTCTCAGAGGCATCTGATAGGTTTAGAGGGGTGAGAATATAATAGAGTGAGGTCTAAGGAGAAATTCACTACCCATATGCACATGAGACAAACACAATCATGCACACCACTCAATTCAAACAAGGGCATACAATCGATCTAATCTACCATTACAAAATACTCGGACTACTACTATATACATGGGGGAATACTACTGATAATACGGTGGTCGACTAGAAATTTTGATCGAAGGAAGACTCCATGATATCTGCTCCAGCTTCGTCTTCATAATCATCATCACTGTTGGGGTCGGAGTCGGTGTCGTCGATGATGATGTAGTCTTCGGGGTGGTTGTCCTCCTCAGGTGCGGGATCTCCCATGAATATTCCTAGCTTCTTCTTCAGGTCGTCATTCTTCTCCAGTAGTACTGCAATTTCCTCTTCATATCCAGCGCGTGTAGACTTGAGTTCCTCTTCTAGATCCATGTTCTGGGTCATCACCTTCTTCATGTCTATCATGCTGGCGCACATCTCGTTCTCCTGACGACGATTTTGCTGGTTCAACTCCTGGATGTAGGCTGCAATGGACTTGTCCCTCCTGGTGCAAATCATCTCCCATTGCTTATCATGGCGTCCACATATCTGGTAGATGGTGTCCTTAAGATCCTTGTGGTATACTTCACCGATGCGTCCCATGGTGATGTGGGCTGCCATGCTCTTTCCTAAACTCCAGGTTGGTGCATCAAAAGAAAACTCCATGGGCTCAGTAACTGGTGTGAATGTCCTTCCTAGAACATGTACTCGAATTGTCCAGCGCTCTTCTTCAGGTAGAGTGGCGGTGTACGTCCCCGTGAAGTTGGGTATTCCGATGTTCAGGTATCTAGTAGCTTCCTTCAAGTGTCGTCCAAAAGGGGTGTCTTCATCCGGTTGAGCAAACTTGTTCCTTGGGTCCGCCATCTATAGAGAAGAAAGTGGAGAAGAGTCAGAAATGAGTAGAGAAGATTGTCCTATGGCTCATCTTAGTGGTTGCGTCCTATAGTCAGCGTGTGCTCTGATACCATCTTGTAGCGATCCGACCTCAGACGGTCAAGTCTCTGTGCATAAGTGTCATCTATGGATCAGTAATGCTGACAAACGTAGTACTCGAGGATTTATAATAGAGTTCAATCACACACTTATTACATCGAATGTCTCAAAAGAGAACTTGTTACAATAATATGGCTGAAGGCCATCTAAATAAGATAACAACAGAAGCTTTGAAGGTAAATGAGTCCATCAACTCCAACGGCATAGCTGAGTGCATGACAACGACGTAGCACCTTACACTTCATCTGAAAACTCTACAAAATTATACATTGCAGCCAGTGTAGGTCAGCACATGGAATATGCTTGCAAGATAACACTATAGAGCAATGAACAAGTAACAGCTATAACTATATGCATAATTGGCTGGTGGAGGATCTATGGTTATCATTTGCATAAAGCTAGTTCTTCCCTACAACAAAGGAATATATTTTATTTAACTACAAAGTTTGTTGAAATATTGAGAAGGTTCCTCCAACTCAACCCCAAAATAATAATTATCAACCCAACAAATTAATTAAGTAGAGTGATGTGATCAAATCAATAATTCAAGTACCGGATACTCAAGATGTCCATAACCAGGGACATGGCTAACCATGATTAGTTTATACACTCTGCAGAGGTTTGCGCACTTTTCCCCACAAAATTTGATCTCCTTCGTTGGATTTCTCGCACCGCATGATGTTTGAGAAACGGATGACCGAGACACAGTCTTTCCGAAGAGGTCCCTTTAACCGATAGATAGGCCGGTACACCTACAATCCCCTACATCTGCTAGTCCATCATGGAAAGGTTTCCCACAACTTACTCAACTATGCCAGAGCCCATAATGGCATGTGGCTGCACACGGAAGTTTCTAGCATGACTAATCTTATGATCCCTTTGAGCCTGGTGGCAAACCATAGGATGATCACACGGAACGGAGAAACAGTGTCGTCGTCGTGTTCATGGGGAGGCAACGGAATGCGTCGTTTTCATGGGGAGGCAAAGAAATGCGTCATGTTCATCGGGAGGCAATGGAACGCGTGGGAGCCAACCGGCTGGGTCGGAACGAAATGCGTGGTCGTGTTCATCGGGAGGGCTTGGACGGAACAGGCGATGGAAACGAGGCCTGGCGTACCACAGAACGGAGGAAACGGACCTCCTATGGTCAAAACGGGGGTCCTGTTGATCGGGAGGGGTGTGGCGTACCGCAAAACAGAGGAAACGGACCTCCTACGGTCGAAACAGGGGTCCTATTCATCGGGAGTGGTGTGGCGTACCGCAAAACGGACGAAACAGACCTCCTACGGTCGAAACGGGGGTCCTGTTCATCGGGAGGTGTGTGTCGTTCTGCAAAACGGGACTCCATGGGATACTGTTCATCTCCATCGTCGACCTCCTCCAGCCTCCACGGGCTACCGTCGACCTCCTCCAGCCTCCACGGGCTCCTGTTCATCCAGCCTCCACCGCGCGCTACTCCACCGGCTACTTTTCAACTACCCTCCACCATCTACTGTTCATCCAGCCCTCCACACCACGGGGTCCTGTTCAACCACCCCTCCACGGGGTCCCTTTAACCGATAGATAGGCCGGTACACCTACAATCCCCTACATCTGCTAGTCCATCATGGAAAGGTTTCCCACAACTTACTCAACTATGCCAGAGCCCATAATGGCATGTGGCTGCACACAGAAGTTTCTAGCATGACTAATCTTATGATCCCTTTGAGCCTGGTGGCAAATCATAGGATGATCGCACGGGTACTCCGGGATATCCCAGGACAACGCTGGATTGCTCCAGGTGCCCAGACAACCACTAGGAGCTCTAGGGTGCCTCAACCAATCCACCAGATGTGTATTAAAGTAGCCACCTTATGTTTAACCATTAGTAAATAACAACTCTCACATCTGTCATGGATCACACAAACCAAACCACATCTACGAGCGCATAGCAATATAAGCATAGCGTAATAACACCCAGGGTTTGAATGCAAAACATTAGGTTCTACCTCATCAACTGCTTCCTGATACCCACAAGTTATCAAGTCCAAACCATGCAGTGTTTGAGGATTGGAACTAATGCATAAAAACTGGGCAATAAAGGGGTATGATCAAAGTGTTACTTGCCTTGCCGACGATCTGAAAACCCTAGTGACTCGTAGTAGCACGCTTCGCACTCCAGAAACTGTATCGTAAACAAACAATAGCATACATAAGAACTCAAGCATAAGGTGCAAGGGTAAAACTCAAGAGAAACATCTAAACTGAAATTTCAACTAAAGAGCTTTGATTTGCAAAAAGAATCAATTGAATCGGAGTTACGAAACTCAAACTGTGATCAAAACAAGTTCAAATACAAATCTGCTTGAAACCAAATTTTAATTTATAAAAACCATGTTCAAGTTGTTTATCTAGAAAGAGGGGAACAAGAAAAAGATTTTGGCGTTGGTTTCACTGGATTTGGACAAACGAGTAAAAAGTAACGAAGGTTTGAAAATCAGGGACTAATTGTGATAAAGGTATTCGCGGATAGGTCCTTGGCCGAAAAATAAAATAAAAAGACAAATCTGACGAACGAATGTTCACTAACAGAACTAAACGAACAAAAACCGTTCGTTAATAGAAGTTAACGGGTGAACCTTCGCTAAATAAACAAAAACTAAAACAAAAAAACTGATCTAAACAAAACCGACAGAACCGAAAAAACCCCCAAAGAAAACGGCGAACCGGAACGGTTTTTACCAGTTAACGGTCTCGGCGGCGGTGGTGAATGGCGAACGGCGAGGCGGCGCCGCGCCGTCAGAACGGTTTTTACCGGTTAACGGCCTCGGCCGGCGGTGGTGAACGGTGAACGGCGAGGCGGCGGCAGCGCACGGCAGCGGGTGGCGACGGCGCGGTGCCCGGCAACGGTGGCATTGGCGGTGGCGCAACAAGCGGCAGCGGGGAGGCGGCGGCAACGGTGATGAGGAGGAGAGGGGCAGGGCAGCTTATAAAGGCCAGAGGGGGCTTCTTGCGGGATGGGGCGGCGAAGGGGAGTCCGAGCCTGAGTCCCTCCGCGACGGCGGCGGCGAGGACTCCTCCCGCCCAGGAGGAAGGTGGCGCGGGGCTGCTGGGCCGGCTCGGCTGGGCCTTTGTCCCAGTCTAGCGACGAAGACTTTATTTTTTAAAAAAAATTGCCTGAAAGAAAAATCCTAATAAAATCAAAAAATTCTAAAAATACCAGAAATAATTTTCACCGTCGAAAACTAATATTTAGGATAAGATGAACATTTCTCTGGCCTAAGAATGCTGTTTTCAAAAATGCATATTTTTCTAATTCAAATAAAATAGCAAATAAAATGCAAATAAAATATTAATTTGATTTTAAAATTTCTCCTCCAATATTCCTCTCTTTTGAAGAAGTCCTTTTATCTTCTCTCTTTTATTTTTATTATTGGAAATAGTTGGAGGGAAAAATATTGAGATCAAATTTATCCTCTTTTCATTTTTTTCAAATATGAAAATTTGTGAAACCTCCAACTCTCTCCTTGGGTCCTTGAGTTGCTTAAGATTTCTAGGATCATAACCAAAATGCAAAGAAAATATGATATGCATCTGATAACCTATGTATAACATCCAAACTGAAAATTGGGATGTTACAGTTTTGTTTGGCCAACTTGATCTATTTATCTTGCAATGCGAAGAGGTGCTTTGTAGTGGGTTCGATCTTACGGTGCTTGATCCGAGTGACAGAAGGGGAACCGACACGTATGTATCATTGCTACTAAGGATAAAATGATGGGGTCTATCTCTACATCATGTCATCGTTCTTATTGCATTCCTCCGTTTCTCCGTGATCTTAATACACTAGATGCATGCTGGATAGCGGTCGATGTGTGGAGTAATAGTAGTAGATGCAGGCAGGAGTCAGTCTACTAATCTTGGACATGATGCCTATATAATGATCATTGCCTGGATATCGTCATAATTATTTGAAGTTCTATCAATTACCCAACAGTAATTTGTTCACCCACCGCTTTGCTATTTTTCTCGAGAGAAGCCACGAGTGAAACCTACGGCCCCCGGATCTCTTTCTCATATTATCTGCCTTTGCGGTCTATTTTATTTGCCTTTTATTTTCAGATCTATTAAACCAAAAATCCAAAAATACCTTGCTGCAATTTATTTTATTTGGCGTTCGATCTATCAATATTTACCACTCTCTCACATCTGTTTGCCTATCTTGAGGCGCAGTACCCCGAAAGGGATTGACAAACCCCTTTAACATGTCGGGTTGCGAGGATTGTTATCTGTGTGGAGGGGCTGTTTATGTTGTGTTGCTTGGTTCTCCTACTGGTTCGATAACCTTGGTTTCATATATGAGGGAAATACCTACCGCCGCTATGCTGCATCATCCCTTCCTCTTTGGGGAAATACCGACGTAGCTTCAAGCGATATCAGCCACGAGGCGGCCACAAGGACGGAGGATGCGCCCAGGGGGGTAGGGGGCGCCCCTGCCCTTGTGGGCCCCCAGTGTACCTCCTGACCTAATTCTTTTGCCTATATATTCCAAATATCGCCAAACCACCAGAGGTATCAACGGAAACACTTTTCCACCACCGCAACCTGCTGTACCCATGAGATCCCATCTAGGGACCATTTTCGGCACCCTACCGGAGGGGGATTCAATCACGGAGGGCTTCTACATCAACTCTATTGCCCTTCCGATGAAGCGTAAGTAGTTTACCACAGACCTACGGGTCCATAGTAGCTAGATGGCTTCTTCTCTCTCTTTGATTCTCGATACCATGTTCTCCTTGATGTTCTTGGACATCTATTCGATGTAATACTTTTTTGTGGTGTGTTTGCCGAGATCTGATGAATTGCCGATTTATGATCAGCTTATCTCTGAATATTATTTGAATCTTCTCTGAATACTTTTATGCATGATTTGATATCTTTGTAATTCTCTTCAAACTATCGGTTTGGTTTGGCCAACTAGATTGGTTTTTCTTGCAATGAGAGAAGTGCTTAGCTTTGGGTTCAATCTTGCGGTGTCCTTTCCTAATGACTGCAAGGGCGGTAAGGCACATATTGCATTTTTGCCATCGAGGATAAAAAGATGGGGTTTTCATCATATTGCTTGAGTTAATTCCTCTACATAATGTCATCTTACTCAATGCGTTACTCAGTTCTTTATGCACTTAATACTCTAGATGCATGCTGGATAGCGGTCGATGTGTGGAGTAATAGTAGTAGATGCAGAATCGTTTTGGTCTACTTGACACGGACGTGATTCCTATATTCATGATCATTGCCTTAGATATAGTCATAACTTTGCGCTTTTCTATCAATTGCTCGGCAGTAATTTGTTCACCCATCGTATTATTTGCTATCTTGAGATAAGCCTCTAGTGAAACCTATGGCCCCCGGGTCTATTTTCCATCGTATAAGTTTTCGATCTACTATTTTGCAATCTTTTACTTTCTGATCTCTAAACCAAAAATACCAATATTTACTTTATCATTTATCTATCTCTATCAGATCTCACTTTTGCAAGTAACAGTCAAGGGATTGATAACCCCTTTATCGTGTTGGGTGCAAGTTATTTGATTGTTTGTGCAGGTATCCGGTGATCTGTTCATTGTCTCCTACTAGATTGATACCTTGGTTATCAAACTGAGGGAAATACTTTTGTCTACTTTGCTGCATCACCCTTTCCTCTTCAAGGAAAAAACCAATGCAAGCTCAAGAAGTAGCAGTAATAATTTTTGGCACCGTTGCCGGGGAGATCTACGCCAAGTCAAGACATACCAAGTACCCATCATAAACTATCATCTCTCGCAATACATTATTCTCCAGTTGCCTCTTGTTTTCCTCTCCCCTACTTCTAAAACAATTTTCAAAAAGATTTTCCTTTTTCTTCGCCCTTCTTGTGTTTGTCTTATTCATTTGACTTTTTGCTTGTTTGCTTTCTTTGTTTGTGTTTCCATGTGCCCTCTATTTTCTTGCATCTTCGCTTGCTAAAAATCTAAGTTTATGGATCCTCATCCGCTTACTAATGTTTTTAAGAGATCCAATTATGATGAACCAATTGCTAGTGAGTTTTGTGCACTAGATTATCTTTATGAAGTTTTGCTTGAAATTTGTGAATCTGAAAAGTGTGATGACATTTATGAAGTGATTCACGATAGATCTTCGAATGAAAGGCATGATTGCAATGATGTTATTACAAATTCTATTAATGTCAATTATGTTAATGATATGCAAAACCCTAAGCTTAGGGATGCTAATTTTGCTATGTCTACTACTTGTTATAATGATCATGATTGGGTGATTCATCTTATGATCTTGAAAATTTATTTAAGCCCCATGATGAGTATGAGATTGATAATAATGTTTGCAATAATACTGAAATTGGGTTTGGAAGAGTGTCAACTTTAGATCCCACATATTTGGATAATGTTCAATCTTATGAAGTTTTTGATAAAAGTGGGTTCGGAGAGGTCATGACTTTATTTTATGATAATCCCACTATTTCGGAAGAGTGTCAAGTTTGCATGCATGTGGATCATGAAGAGAATATTTTATGTGATAGTTATATTGTTGAATTTGATTATGATCCTACATGTTATTATTATGAGAGAGGAAAATATGGTTGTAGAAATTTTCATGTTACAAAATCACCTATCATTATGTTGAGATTTGCTATTGTTTCTGTCTTCTTCCTTGCATATGGTGGTTTTTGCTTGTCTTGATAATTTGTTTGCTTATAAAATCCCTATGCATAGGAAGCGTGTTAGACTCAAAGTTGCTTGTCACATGCTTTATGATGCTCTCTTTGTGTTTCAATTGCTATCTTTCATGTGAGCATCTTTAAAATTATCAATGCCTAGCTAAAAGGCTTGAAAGAATAACGCTTGTTGGGAGGCAATCCAATTTTATTTTTGTTCTTTGTTTTTTTGCTTCTATTTTGCAATAAATAATTCATCTAGCCTCTTGTTAAATGTGGTTTTGTGTTTCAGTTAGTGTTTGTGCCAAGTAAGACCTTTGGGATGGCTTACGATGATGGTTGATTTGATCTTGCTGAAAAACAAAAACTTTTGCGCCCAGTCCTAGAATTTTTAAAAATCACAGAAGTGTGATAAAATTTTGAATTTTTTACACAAGATTTATATGCAAATTTCCTCTGTTGTCCTAATTTTAAAGAATTTTTGGACTTACAGAAGTATACAAGAGTTACATATTACTACAGACAGTTCTGTTTTTGACAGATTCTGTTTTCTATGTGTCGTTTGCTTATTTTGATGATTCTATGGATAGTATCGGGGGGGGGGGGTATGAACCAGGGATAAGTTGGAATACAGTATATACTACACCAATATAAATAAAGAATCGGTTCACAATAGTACCAAAAGTGGTGATTTATTTTCTTATACAAACGGAGCTTATGAGATTTTCTGTTGAGTTTTGTGTTGTGACGTTTTCAAGTTTTGGGTAAGGATTTGATGGACTATGGAATAAGGAGTGGAAAGATCCCAAGCTTGGGGATGCCCAAGGCACCCCAAGGTAATATTCAAGGACAACCAAGAGCCTAAGCTTGGGGATGCCTCGGAAGGCATCCCCTCTTTCGTCTTCGTCTATCGGTAACTTTACTTGAGGCTATATTTTTATTCACCACATGATATGTGTTTTGCTAGGAGCGTCTTGTATGATTTGAGCCTTTGCTTTTTAGTTTGCCTCAATCATCCTTGCTGTACACACCTTTTGAGAGGGACACGCATGAATCCTGATTTATTAGAATACTCCATGTGCTTCACTTATATCTTTTGAGCTAAGCAATGATGCTCTAGTGCTTCACTTATATCTTTTTAGAGCACGGCGGTGGTTTTATTTTATAGAAATTATTGAGCTCTCATGCTTCACTTATACTATTTTGAGATTCTTTAAACAGCATGGTAATTTGCTTTGGTTATAAATTTAGTCCTAATAGGATAGGTATCCAAGAAGGATATAATAAAAACTTTCATAGAAAGTGCATTGAATACTATGAGAAGTTTTATTCCTTATGATTGTTTTGAGATATAAAGATGCTGACATTAGAGTCATGCTAGTGAGTAATTGTGAATTTGAGAAATACTTGTGTTAAAGTTTGTGATTCCCGTAGCATGCACGTATGGTGAACCGTTATGTGATGATGTCGGAGCATGATTCATATATTGATTATCATCCTTATGTGTGGCGCTCGGAGACAAGCGATGGTCTTTTCCTACCAACCTATCCCCCTAGGAGCATGCGCGTAGTACTTCGTTTTGATAACTAATACATTTTTGCAATAAGTATGTGAGTTCTTTTCGACTAATGTTGAGTCCATGGATTATACGCACTCTCACCCTTCCACCATTGCTAGCCTCTCTAGTGCCGCGCAACTTTCGCCGGTACCATAAACCCATGATATACCTTCCTCAAAACAGCCACCATACCTACCTATTATGGCATTTCCATAGCCATTCCGAGATATATTACCATGCAACTTTCCACTGTTCCGTTTATTATGACATGGTCCATCATTGTCATATTGCTTTGCATGATCATGTAGTTGGCATCGTATTTGTCGCAAAGCCACCGTTCATAATTCTTTGATACATGTCACTCTTGATTCATTGCACATCCTGGTACACTGCTGGAGGCACTCACATAGTCATATTTTGTTCTAAGTATCAAGTGTAATTCTTGAGTTGTAAGTAAATAAAAGTGTGATGATCTTCATTATTAGAGCATTGTCCCATGTGAGGAAAGTATGATGGAGACTATGATTCCCCCACAAGTCGGGATGAGACTCCGAACAAAAAAAGAGGCCAAAAAAATGAGAGAAGTCCCAAATAAAAAAAGAGAGAAAAGAGAGAAGGGACAATGTTACTATCCTTTTACCACACTTGTGCTTCAAAATAGCACCATGATCTTCATGATAGAGAGTCTCCTATGTTATCACTTTCATATACGAGTGGGAAATTTTCATTATAGAACTTTGATTATATATTCCAATGATGGGCTTCCTTGAATTCCCCTAGGTCTTCATGAGCAAGCGAGTTGGATGCACACCCACTTAGTTTCTTTTTGATCTTTCATAAACTTATAGCTCTAGTGCATCCGTTGCATGGCAATCCCTACTCACCCACATTGATATCTATAGCTGGGCATCTCCACAGCCTGTTGATACGCCTAGTTGATGTGAGACTATCTCCTTCTTTTTGTCTTCTCCACAACCACCTTCTATTCCACCTATAGTGCCATGTCCAATGCTTACGCTCATGTATTGCGTGAAAGTTGAAAAAGTTTGAGAACATCAAAACTATGAAAAATTTGCTTGGCTTATCATCGGGGTTGTGCATGATTTGAATATTTTGTGTGATGAAGATGGAGCATAGCCATACTATATGATTTTGTTAGGATAAGCTTTGTTTGGCCATGTTATTTTGAGAAGACATAATTGCCTTGTTATTATGCTTGAAGTATTATTGTTTTTATGTCAATATTAAACTTTTGTTTTGAATCTTATGGATCTAAACATTCATGCCACAATAAAGAAAATTACACGAATAAATATGTTAGGTAGCATTCCACATCAAAAATTATGTTTTTATCATTTACCTACTCGAGGACGAGTAGGAGCTTGGGGATGCTTGATACGTCTCCAACGTATCTATAAGTTTTGATTCTTCCATGCTATTATATTATCTGTTTTCGATGTTTTATGTGCATTAATATGCTATTTTATATTATTTTTGGGACTAACCTATTAACCTAGAGCCCAATGCCAGTTCCTGTTTTTACCTGTTTTTGACTTCCGCAGAATAGGAATACCAAATGGAGTCCAAACGGAATGAAACCTTCGCGATGATTTTTCTTGGACCAGAAGACAACCAGGAGACTTGGAGATGAAGTCGGAGGAGCCATGAGGCGGCCACAAGGACGGAGGGCGCGCACAGGGGGGTAGGGCGCGCCCCCACCCTTGTGGGCCTCCCATGCACCTCCTGATCTAATTCTTTCACCTATATATTCCCAAACCACCAGAGGCATCCAAGAAAACACTTTTCCACCGCCGCAACCTTCTGTACCCATGAGATCCCATCTATGGACCTTTTCCGGCACCATGCCGGAGGGGGATTCGATAACGGAGGGCTTCTACATCATCTCTATTTCCCTTTTGATGAAGCGCGAGTAGTTTACCACAGACCTATGGGTCCATATCTAGTACCTAGATGGATTCTTCTCTCTCTTTGATTCTCAATACCATGTTCTCCTCGATGTTCTTGGAGATCTATTTGATGTAATACTTTTTTGCGGTGTGTTTGCCGAGATCCGATGAATTGCAGATTGATGATCAACTTATCTATGAATATTATTTGAATCTTCTCTGAATTTTTTTGCATGATTTGATATCTTTGTAATTATCTTCAAACTATCGATTTGGTTTGGCCAACTAGATTGGTTTTTCTTGCAATGGGAGAAGTGCTCACTACTAGGAAAAGGCCTGTTAGTGGCGCACCTGTTTTGGCCATTAATGGCGCACTACAGGTGTGCCACTATCATCACACCATTAGTAACTAATACTAATCGCGCACCCGCCATTAGTATATCAGACAGTAGTGGCCCACCTGGCAGTGCGCCATTTGTATGTCCCATGGTGCGCCATTAGTATTCCTCCCAGGGGGCCATATTTACCTTCTGTTCTGGGTTACTAATGGCGCACTAACACACAATGCGCCACTAGTATTTTTACAGTAGTGCGCCACTAATGTGTTGTATGGTGCGCCACTAGTATGAATATTAGAATTTTTTTCTTTTCTGATATTTGCACAGGTTACAAAATATATTACTGCACAGAATATAGACAGCACCACACAACAATAATAGATTTATCGAATACAATAGAAGATTAGTCTCTGAATACAATTCATCATATTAGCTAGTCTCCGAATTCAAAATACCGAACAAAGTTAGAACATTACAAGTCTCAAGACCGGGAGTAGCGAGTTTGTCTTCACATTACAAGTCGATATCGATCATCTAAACTACCATCACATGGAAGAGAGCTGCGGTCATCACGATTAGCATCATCGCCATGAAACTGGTCTTCATCCGGTTCCTCCTCCGCTCCCTCCTCTCTCCCGCTAGATAGCGCACGTATCTAGATTCCGCCTCCGCCCTAGTGGTGTACCCTTTGTAACTGTTACCGCTGAAACGGTGAACCTGTCTCTGACACTCCTCCCAGTCGTATTAGACTCCGGGAACCTTACCCTTGTACACGACATACGACGACATCTCTATGCACTATCCAAACAAAATGTTAGTAGCAATTCGCAGACAATACATAAGAAATATATAAGTATGCAACAAAAGGATCGGAAGAGAAAAGCAAGACATTAATAGCACGATTCATGGTCCTACCAATAAATAGCATCGATTACATATAAGTTGAGCGATTGTCCAAACCAAAGAGACATACAAGTTCATTAAAGTTTAATTACAACATGAGCTAATCGATATTTCAGAACTACACATAGCATCACTACTTTCGACTCAACTTAGGGACCGGAGCATGGATAAAGCCGCCGTCTGTCGTGATGGTCATGAAATCGCGGGCGTTGTCAGCCTGCATTTGTAGCATAGTTTCTATCTCATTGTTGGATGGTTGATATCTGAGGTAGAACTGCCCTGAGGTATGAAGGACACCTTGCTGGATGATTTCCGCAAACTCCGACTGGATGTGAAAGAATTCTTGTCTGATGTCCGCGTCCTGGATTGCCGACAAGCTTGGGGCCCAATCTTTGAGATTATTTGGTAGCAGAAGGTGATTATGGCCCCGTACGATCACCCACATGTGATGGAGGGCGTAGTAGGCATCCTTCTGACCGCCAGGCGGCTGCTTGACGCAGGGGAACGTCGTTTTGTGGGCGAACACATTCTTGCCGTACCTACGAATTGGCCTGCTGAAGGTGCCTCCAGATCTGGTGTAGTCGGGGAGAACATCATCAAGAACTTTCTTGATATTTGTGTAGTCTTTCTTCGACTGACGGTCCGAGTCGAAATACGTGGCCATGGAATATTTCGGGCTTAAGAGGATGAGTGTGCAATGTGTGTGACTACACAAAACACGGAATGTTAGAAGAAAATAAGAACGATCGAAATCTAAGAAATCATATGTTACGGGGCGGTGAGGGGATGACTTACTTGGGAAAGTAAGGCACGAGGAAGTTATCCTTATCTGGGTTTGCCAGAATGACGCCTTTGAGGTATGAACTCACGACTTGCCGGTCCCCAGTGCTGCCCAAGATCTCGGCACGCATGTAGAAGGGGTCGACTATCACGATGTCCAGGGTCTTGTCTCTAATGATCCGCATCTCCATACTCAGCGAAAATAGCCGAACGAAGGTGTAGTGCAGCGGATGAAGGTTAAACATAGCGAAGATGTCATCAAACCGTAGGACGATCATACCCCCGATGGCGTTATCCACAAAGCCCTTGCCCTCTGGCACCTTGGCCACAAAAACCGGGTATGCCACATCATTCTCTCAGAGACGCCGCTTCTCCAAAGTAAGAACACTGTGATGCAGACTCCGCATAGCACCGGTTGCAGCATTGAGCAGATTAGTCGGTAGCATTGGCGTACCCTCCACATGCACCCTCCTAGAGATATCCTTAGGTGAAGGTGGCACGTCCTGAGTACGGATCGTACTCGGTGCCGGCTGGCTCGCACCCTTGTTACTCTTTCCGTTCTGTCCCTTCTTCTTCTGCTGTAATGGGATCGAGTTCTGCTCACAGACAACCTTCTTGAGTGCGTTGGAGATGATAATATTTCGCAACTCGGCTATCTGAGGCTCGGTGAAGCCGCCAGCTGGAGGCATCTCCTGAGAACTGAACATCAGATGACGCCTATTGCAACTGGGTTTCTCCGTGGTACCAGCTAGATCGTATTTTGCAGGGTTGGGTTCTTGAGAAGGAGGCCCCAAGAATTCGTCACCGTACCCATGTTCGTTGAATTACTTATCGACGTTGGTAAATGTAATGTCGTTGTCGTCGTCGGCGTCTTCCGGATCTTGTGCCATATCCATGTCCAACATGTCCGGTAGCGTTGCGTGGGTCTTGCCATGGCTTGGCACCGGCACGACTGGCGGTGTTGTCTGTGGGGTGGTGTCACTGGCCCCCAAACGAATCTGGTTCTTTGGCCAAAGCATGGGCTAGCTTATGCAGGCGCTGAGGGTCATCACATCATCTTCGTCGGCCCCATGGGGTCGATACGGATGTAACATGTCATCGAAGACCGGCAGCACCCGAACCAGTTGAACCCTATAAACGGTGGGTGGCATCGGATTACCGTGGAACACGCGGCTGCCCGGTTGAACAATTCTGCCCTTGGCGACATCGACCAACTCATCGTTCACGAAGTGCAGGAGAGTGCATGGAACGTCAGCGGCGCCTTGCGAAAACATGTAGGGCGTCAGGGATGGCCAGTCAAAGGCAAGGAGATGAAGTCATCGACCAAGAGGCTTAATTAGTTACCATGATGTCGTCGATCTCGGCTAATGTCGAGGCACCGCCAACGGCGGGCGTGCAAGTGACGGAGGGGCCGCTTGCTACCGAGGTGCCGGCCGGCGTATTCTTCCCACACCCGGGTGTATTAAGCTGCAATGCCGCCGCCGCCGCGGGGGACCCCAATGCCGCCTCCGCTGGAGACACCAATGGTGCCGCCGGCGCGTTGCGCGAGTTGCTGCCTGTGAAGCTGGGAATCTGGGGCGGCTGTCGGTGTCAAAACTGGCGGATCTCAGGTAGTAGGTCCCGAACTGTGCGTCTAAGGCGGATGGTAACAGGAGGCAAGGGACATGATGTTTACCCAGGTTCGGGCCATCTTGATGGAAGTAATACCCTACGTCCTGCTTGATTGATCTTGATGATATGAGTATTACAAGAGTTGATCTACCACGAGATCGTAGAGGCTAAACCCTAGAAGCTAGCCTATGGTATGATTGTGTGTTGTCCTACGGACTAAACCCTCTGGTTTATATAGACACCGGAGGGGGCTAGGGTTACACAAAGTCAGTTACAAGGGAGGAGATCTTCATATACGTATTGCCAAGCTTGCCTTCCACGCCAATGAAACTCCCATCCGGACATGGGACGAAGTCTTCAACTTGTATCTTCATAGTCCAATAGTCCGGCCAAAGGATATAGTCCGGCTGTCTGGAGTCCCCCTAATCCAGGACTCCCTCAGTAGCCCCTAAACCAGGCTTCAATGACGATGAGTCCGGCGTGCAGATTTGTCTTCGGCATTGCAAGGCGGGTTCTTCTTCCGAATACTCCATAGAAGATTTTGAACACAAGAATAGTGTCCGGCTCTGCAAAATAAGTTCCACATACCACCGTAGAGAGAATAATATTTCCACAAATCTAATCTGCTAACACGTTTTGCAACATGACATTATGCCATGGCCCGGTCTTTATTCGAACCGTTTTTCTCAACCAGCACTGCACATATCGCGAGGCGGTTTTCTTGACATGTCTTCACAAAGTAGAGATCGTGTCCCCCTTATTATGGGATTCTCATCAATACGGATGCGGGTAACCCAACCGCGCCATTAATTACGACGCTTGGGGAATAAGAGGTTTTACCAGGTGAGTGGGGAGGCGCATCGCCTCTTCCGCCCTTATAAAGGGACAAGGATTCACTCTTTTCACCCACGCCTTCTTCCCGATTCATTCCATTCTGCTCAGGCTCTAGCGCCCGAGCGTTCACCTTCTCTACCCACAAAAAGGTCTTCCAAAGATGTCCGGATCCGGAGCAGGAGGCAAATGGATGGCCTCTACCGTCCGAGAAAAGGATATCAAAAAGCTTGGGGAGGCCGGGTATCCGATCAAGAAAATCAGCCATCGTCTCCCGACAGTGGGACAGATCGTCCCTACTCCGGAACCCCACGAGAGGGTTGTATTCCTCCCTCACTTTGTCCGCGGGCTAGGGTTTCCCCTCCACCCATTCGTTCGTGGCATCATGTACTATTATGGGATCGATCTTCACGGTCTGTCCCCTAATTCCTTCCTCAACATATCGACATTCATTGTCGTGTGCGAGGCTTTTCTCCGCATTTCGCCACACTTCGGTTTATGGCTGAAGGTTTTTAATGTGAAGCCCAATGTGGTGGGCGGAGAGCACGCCGAGTGCGGGGGCGCTATGGTGAGCAAGATGGCCAACGTCATATGGCCAACGGGAACCTTTAATGATTCTGTCAAGGAGTGGCAACAACAGTGGTTTTACATCACTAAGCCGTGCGGCAAGGAATGGGCCGCCTCTCCCAAGTTTCGATCCGGTGCCCCTCCGCGGCTTACATCCTGGGTCAAGAAAGGCCTGGACTGGTCCTCGTCCGACGAACTGTCGGTGCTCCAGACGCGCGGTAAAGATATGGGAGATAAGAACATTGAACTTGTGAACGTAGTCCAGGTGATGTTAGTCTGCCAGATACTGCCTTGTCAACATCAGACTTGCAATCTATGGGAATTCAATCCGGCCAGGCACCAAAACTTGCGAGCGTTCTTCGGCTCCTTGCACAAGGACATATGGAAGGTGCTTTTCAAGTCCAGCAAATCATGGCCGGACTCCACCGAAGACCGCGGGTACCAACTGTCCCGCCCTGCCAGTTTGGTGAGTTTATCAAACTTTTCTATCCGCATGACCCAAAGGAAGCGCTTAACGCGTGTTTATTCAACTCTCGCAGAGCTGGACGAAGAAGGCGAAGCAGATCCATTGTCCGGCCCCGCTGCCCGAAGACCCGGCCATCCCACTTCTGACAAAGATGCTGGTCCGGATGCCTTACAAGGTGCCAAAGAAGACGACCAAGAAGGAGGCCAAAAAGACCCTGGGCGTCCTTCATCGTCGCGGCACTTCGGACACAATACCGGAAGGCTCTAATGCCCGTTCCGCCTCCGAAGAGGATGAAAAGGAGGAGGAAGATGAATCCCCTGTGCGGGGGGGGGGAGAAGGAAGAGGACGGCCTCCGCACCCTTGGAGGCCGAACTGCCCAAAAGGGGAAGGGCTTCTCTTCCGTGGGAGTCCACTGCCGCCACCGACAGCGGCCCTACATGGGATCCCAGGGCCCAGCCCCTGGTGAACTCGTAAGTATATAAAATCCGAGTACGTTTAAGCGTCCGGACTTATCATGGCTTAGTATTTTTAACCTGAAGCCATATTTTTTGGTACTCCAGTGAGGTCCCGTACAAAACAATCCTCATCAGAGGACCTGCTGAGCTCAAATGCTATGGAGAGCGGGACGCCCCCAAAGGCCTCTTCCTCCAAACAGGTTCATAACACCGAGGCTTCGTCCCAGAAGGACCTCGGCCAAGGAGAAAAGGAACAAACCGTGAAGGCGCCGCCTAGAGGTCAAACCGCAGGGGCCGGACATGTGGGGGAAAAGATTCCCATGGGGTCTGACGGCGGGGGTGATCCTGAGTTCGGCTCCCCACCGGATGCGATTCCAGAGGCATATACGGCTCTAAAATCGAGAAGGCAGCCTCCTTCGGCTGGAGGGGGCGTGCCTGTTCTGCCGGCGACCTCTGTCCATCCATCATTGACGAACACCTCCATCATTGAGATGCTTTGTTGGTGGCGTTACGAGACGCCTCTATCGTTGATGAACACCGTGCCCTTATGGGTGCGGTGATTGGGAAGATTCAGTCAACTGAGAGTGGACTGAACGAAGCCTGTATCAGCCTTATAAGAGGCTTTGAGGTATGTTTTATAAGTTGTCGAAGAGTGTCATAATATAGATAGTAGCCCCTGATACATTGTTCGGTGAAAGAAAGAACCGGACAGGGGATCGCATTGATGATCACAGGAAGACTCATTGAATGATATTGATTTCTCTTATGTTTGAAGCAGATACCTGTAGCAGCTGCTGCCTCTTGTACTGCGGAGATCTCCAGACTGAATCGAAGTCTGGAGCGGGCCATAGAAGAAATTGGCCAACTGAAGATGCAGTTGAGGGATAAACAAGGTATGCACAAGCGTTGCACGCATTTATTGTGAAATAAATGTTCAGTATGAAATAAGCCGCAAATTTTGTGCTAGGGGTTATGACCGAAGTCGAGGCCCTCAAAAGGGCCGTTTTCGAGGCCGAGGAAAAGGCGGGCACGAAGCGGACTCTTCGTGAGAAACACGAGGCTAGAGTTATTAAAGCCGAGCAGGATATGAAAGAGGCCATAAGTAAATGTGAGACCTTTGAGCAAAGTTTAACGGAGAAAGAGTCCGAACTCAACAAGGCGCGTCAAGCCACGAGCGATGCCCGGGGGGAAACCCAAAGCGCCATGTAGGGGATCCAAGAGGCAAGGAAGATCGCGGCGGGTAAGGCTTTTCCCATGTAAAGCAAGTAGTTGAAGGGAAAACTATGTTTCTGATTGTGAATCCGGACTTCTCAGGTGTATTTGCCGAGCTACCTCACAGCATATTAGATGCCGCTCAATTTTACCGAGCCGAAGGAAGGAACACCGCCGATAAGCTCTTTTGGTCGCAGTATTTGGCACCGAATTATTCGGTGCCTTTTGCCGATCAACTGAAACAGCTAATCGAACTGCATAAGGCGGCGGAACTAGCCATGAAAGATATGGTTATCCAGCTATGGCCTGCCAAGCCGATTCCAAGCAGCTACTTCGGGCTCGTGAGGCGGCTTGCAAGCGCTTGCCCTCGACTTGACGTCATCAAGTGGTCGTCTGTATAGAAGGAGCGCGAATGGCCTTCGCCCTTGTAAAGGTGCACTAGGGGAAGATGGATGCAGAAAAGCTAGTGACCGAGGGAGCGCTAGAGGGGAAGGAGCACCGCATGCCCGAATTATATTATATATAAGAGTGTCCTGAAAGGATCCTACCTTGCAGCGGAGCTATGCACCAAGGACATTATATTTCCATGAATGCCAATCATGTTGTCCTTTGTAATGTTTGAACAAGGTCGTTTATATGTCGCCTGTTATATAAAAGTTTACCCTCCTGTGCGGCCGTTTTATGTTAAAACTAAGAGTTGGCCAGTCATCGGCTTCTGCCCCCATGTAAGAAGTATGGGGGTGTTCGGGATAAACCTGAGCACTCTTTATCCCAGTTTTGGGTCCTCCAAAGGAGGTGCTCAGCACAACGAACCAGGCAATCGGACTATAGGGCTTTATCACTCTCACTTAGCCATAGGAGCTTTAGTATGGTTGGCGCAGCCCCTTGTGTTTGGAAGACCATACTAGGGGCTCATAAGCACCTGACCGGAGAAAAGATCGATCCATCGCACGCTGCATTGGTTATGGCATTATGCGGGAGAAATCTTTAAAGATTTTGGGACCTCTCGAATAGCTGACCAACTCTCACCGTATCATGAGAGTCAGTTTTTGGCTTTCTCTACTGAGGTGCTCATCCGAAAGAACCGGGACACAATCGCAGTAGTTCTCCAGTGCTACCTTAGCCGATATAGCGGAACGTAAGGTACCAACACATGGGAGTCGGGCAAACCCAACTATTGACCCAAGACATGATTCAGAGCTAATGCATATAATGCTATAGGTTCGGGGTGCCGAACTTCCATGAAGGTGTTCGTACTTTTATTGCCGTGTTACGGGAAAAACGAAGCCCCTGGCATATTTAAGGCATATCGCTGTATACGGATGCCACTTGACGAAATGATTTCGATAAGAAATAATCAGCAGGTAAACGTCATATAAATCCACATTTTGTATTTGAATGATACGTCTATGCCTATGGGTACAAGTAATGTGAAAAAAAGAGGTTGTGATAGCAGAACCTGTTGTGACCAAGGGGAAGAGGTTGAGTGCGGGTCCGTATTATAGCCGGACGGTCACTGTGGGGAATGTCTAAGGATTCCCTAACATGTGCAAGCTGCCTCCGTGTAGTCCATCCTGGTCAGTGCAAAGATGAACCTGCGAAGGAAATATAAGAAATGTTTACGTGCCGGAGGGTGGTTGAACCGCTGAGTTCGGCCTGTCATGGTCCTCGCCGGAGTGTTTAGCTGAACTCTGGGCGAGCCGGAGTAGTTCGGAGCCCCTTTGACGGTGTCCGGGAGCCTGGACATCGACTCGAGGTTCGGCTGCAAGGTGCTGCTCGTTGTTTCTGCTGCTAAGGCAGTGGTGTATTTATTGGTGCCGAAGGAAGGTTCGACCTTGCGAACCGTGATGACGCCGCGCGGACCGGGCATCTTGAGTTTATGGTAGGCATAATGTGGCACCGCATTGAATCGAGCGAATGCGATTCGCCCGAGCAGTGCTTGATAGTCACTGCGGAAAGGGGCGATTTCGAAGATTAACTCTTCGATATGGTAATTGTCTGGTGATCCGAAGATTACCTCAAGGGCAATGGACCTTTACAGCTAACCTCCATACCTGGTATGATGCCTCTAAAAGTGGCTTTATTGGGTTTGGTCGCTGAATGATCGAGGCCCATCTTGTGCACTGTGTCCTGGTAGAGCAGATTTAAACTACTACCTACGTCCGTAAGGACTCGAGTGAGATGGAACCCGTCTACTATTGGGTCGAGGATTAGTGCGGCTGGATTGCCCTAAATGACGTTAACCGGACGATCCATGCGATTGAAGGTGACCGGCCCTAGTTTGTATTGTGGGACGGCTGGTTCCGTTGAGTCGCCATCCCTATGGGTGCATATCTGGTCTGAGTTGGCAATTTGGGTGGTATTTACCACATTCACTGATTGAATATGGGGGGGGGGACTTTTTCCCTCCTGTGTTCGGTGATCTGGGCTCTTCGTCGCTATCGTCGCTTTGAGACCCCTCTTCATATTTGGTGCCTGCCTTGCAGGCTTGTTTGAAGACCTAGCATTCTCTGTTGGTATGGGTGGCTGGCGTTTCTAGGGTGCCATGAATTTGGCATTGGCGATCAAGTATGCGGTCCAGACTGGATGGACCTAGATTTTTATTTTTGGGTGGCCCTCTCCGCTAACCGGACTATGAGCCCCTGAACCCGGCATTAACTGCCGTATTTTTGGCGTTTTCACCATATTTGCGGCGCTTGTGTTTGTTGCGTCGTGGTTTGCCGTTGGTATCCCTGGCTTCTGATATGCCAGGTTTGCTTGCTGTATTGGTACTACGAGCCAACCAGCTATCTTCGCCCGCACAAAAGCGGGTCATAAGTGTCGTGAGGGCTGCCATGGATTTTGGCTTCCCTTGGCCGAGGTGCCGGGCGAGCCATTCGTCATGGATATTATGCTTAAATGCCGCTAAGGCCTCTACATCCGGACAGTCGACAATCTGGTTCTTCTTGGTTAGGAACCGGGTCCAGAATTTTCTGGCCGGTTCCCCTGGCTGCTAAGTTATATGACTTAAATCGTCAGCGTCCCGCGGTCGCACATAAGTGCCCTGGAAATTGTCCAGGAATGCCTCTGCCAAGTTCTCCCAACTTCCGATGGAGTTTGCCGGCAAGCTATTGAGCCAATGCCGAGCTGGCCCTTTGAGTTTTAGCGGGAGATATGGCATGTAGGTCATCCCCACGGGCCATGTGAATGTGGAGGAAAAAGTCTTCTATCCATACGGCGGGGTCTGTGGTACCATCGTATGATTCAATGTTTATGGGTAGAAACCCTTCTGGGAATTCATGATCCATTACTTCATCAGTGAAGCATAAGGGGTGTGCGGAACCTCTGTGCCGGTCTATACCACGACGCGGTTTATACGAGTCTTGTCTACCGTGTTCGGCTCGGCCAGTTTTGCTTTGAGTGTATCCGGCGTGACGATCATCGTCGCATGGTGGTGCGCGCCCCCGTGATCCGTAGATCGATCTTGCATGATCTGCCCTATTGTCCAATACGTCTCACAGGTCCCGTGGGTTGCCCCGGGCCTTGGTATTTTCGTTTGAGTGGCGGCGGGGTGCGGGCTGAACATCAGGCTGAAACGCCTCTCTGGCTCGGCCACGAGGTGGCCGGTCAGCCGCGTCGTACATTGATGATGTAGGTTTCAATGCTTCCTCCTCGAGGTGAGGTAGCAACCTGCGCTTTGGGTAACTCTTGCAGGGGCGCTCGAGTTCGTATTCCTCGGCCGCAAGGACTTCGGTCCATCTGTCTGCTAGCTAGTCTTGATCAGCTTGAAGCTGTTGTTGCTTTTTCTTCAAGCTATTTGCTGTGGCCATAAGCCGGCGCTTGAAGCGCTCCTGCTCAACGGGATCCTCAGGCACGATAAATTCTTCATCACCGAGGCTCACCTCGTCTTCAGAGAGAGTCATGTAATTGTCCTCCTCCGATTCTCCGTCTGCTGCCTGCTCTAGAGGGCTAGCTTGTTCACCCTCCCGCTCTAAATCGTGCTTGAGGGGATTATTATTGTCTTCGGCACTATCCGGAGTGTTATTATCTCTTGTGCCGGTATCACTACTTTTGATATGGCGGGACTTAGAACGGCGCTGCTGACACCGGCGCTTGGGTTGCTTCTTGGAGGGGTCATCCTCCGCTGTCTCGTCGCCATTGCCTTCTTTGGGGGTGTCCACCATGTATATATCATATGATGAGGTGGCCGTCCAGCGCCCTGTGGGGGTTGGTTCCTGTTCGTCTCCTGCATCGTCGTCCATACCATCGATGTCTTCGGAGTCAAAGTCGAGCATGTCGGTTAAATCGTCGACAGTGGCTACTAAGTGGGTGGTGGGTGGGGAGCGAATTTCTTCGTCGAACGCATCCCATTCTAGTTGGACATTCTTTGGCCAAGGTTCTCCTGACAAGGAGAGAGACCTTAATGAATTTAGCACATCGCCGAAAGGCGAGTGCTAAAAGATATCCGCGGAAGTAAACTCCATGATCGATGCCCAATCGGATTCGATAGGCACGGACGCGGGCGGTTCGGAGCCTATGGCCGGGGACGAATCCAATTGTTCGGCAACACGGCTCTCGCAAGGGGTGAAGTCAGTATTCGGCTCTATCACCACTGAGAGTGCATCCTCCATGGCGGGGTCTATCCACCCGTCCTCGGATGGCGCAATTTGCTACGGATTGAGGGCCAGAGTAGTTGCAGATGCGATCTCCCGAACATTGTCCGACGGCAGAGTAACGTCATGCTTGTCGTGATCGTGCGGCGCACCTGACATGGGCTCGAATCCGTTGAAGATCAAGTCTCCGCGGATGTCAGTGGTGTAGTTTAAGTTTCCGAACCTGACCTGATGGCCAGGGGCGTAGCTCTCGACCTGCTCCAGATGACCAAGCGAGTTGGCCCGCAATGCGGGGACGCCGAATACGAAGATCCGTCCGGGGATGAAAACCTCACCCTGGACCACGTTGTTACCAATGATCGAAGGATCCATCAAGCCTTACGGTGACGGCACAGTGGAACTCTCAATGAAAGCACCAATGTCGGTGTCAACACCGACGGATCTCGGGTAGGGGGTCCCGAACTGTGCGTCTAAGGCGGATGGTA
Organism: Triticum urartu; assembly: GCF_003073215.2. Lineage (NCBI taxonomy): Eukaryota > Viridiplantae > Streptophyta > Magnoliopsida > Poales > Poaceae > Triticum > Triticum urartu. The sequence continues at coordinate 389,532,776 of NC_053027.1, read as the reverse complement.
ACAGGAGGCAAGGGACACGATGTTTACCCAGGTTCGGGCCCTCTTGATGGAAGTAATACCCTACGTCCTGCTTGATTGATCTTGATGATATGAGTATTACAAGAGTTGATCCACCACGAGATCGTAGAGGCTAAACCCTAGAAGCTACCCTATGGTATGATTGTGTGTTGTCCTATGGACTAAACCCTCTGGTTTATATAGACACCGGAGGGGGCTAGGGTTTCACAAAGTCGGTTACAAGGGAGGAGATCTTCATATCCGTATTGCCAAGCTTGCCTTCCACGCCAAGGAAAGTCCCATCCGAACACGGGACAAGGTCTTCAATCTTGTATCTTCATAGTCCAACAATACGACCAAAGGATATAGTCCGGCTGTCCGGAGACCCCCTAATCTAGGACTCCCTCAGCGACCCGTGTTGGCCGCCCGCAATCCACGCCTACAGCCCAGTAACCAAGGTAGGCATAATGGCGGTGATCGTCGCTCTCAGTTGGTCTCGCACTTGCTCTTCAACGATCTCCAGAATCCGCGCCACTTGTGCCTTGAGTTGTTGAACCTCGTGCTCCTGGCTTTCTGAGCTGGTCTTTCTCTCCTTTCGCCCAGCGGTATAGTACTCCGACCATTTTGTGGACAAGCCTTTGCCGGACACACGACCAGCTGACGTCGGCTTACTGAGCTTATCCTTGTTTTTCATTACATTCAACGCCCTATTTAAAGGGGTGTCGAAAGGGGAGCTCTGAGACGACCCCACGCTACTGCTTTCAGTATCCTGCGGAAGGAACGTGAACCATTTAGAAATTTGGCTTCATTAATTAGAATGCAACCATATGGAGCTAATTACGCGGGGGTGTATTCCTTACCAGAACACGCTCAAGCGCCTTGGTCTTCGGATCCGTGGTAAGCTCCTTGGTTACCGGGTCAATCTTGTACCGGGCCCTGACATAGTTCCGGGTCTGCTTGTCACGGTATTTCTCGAAGAGGGGTGGCAGGCCTTGCTTGGCACACTCCGCGTCCTCCTTGTCCCATATAGGTTCCGCCACTCTGTAACCGCCGGGACCGAGTTTGTGGACCCCTAAGTTCAAGTCCCGCATCTCTTTCCCCCACTGACTTGATTCCGCAAATGCATTGCTCTCGCTGATCGAAGGATTTTTCTCCTTGATCTTCTCATAACTATCACCTTTTTCAATCATGCTCTTCACCGAGGCTCTCCAAGTAGCCAGGGCTGTGCTCATCTTCGTGAGGGCGGCACTATTCACGTTATTCCCTGAGAGGCGTGTGTTTGCGAAGTCACCGAGGAACTTGTATCGTTCGTGCAGCTTCATGAAGAGGAGGTTTCACAAATTCCCTCGGCCCTTATGCCTTAGGTTCTCGGTGTTGATCGAGATGGTGCTCAGGAGAATGCACCCGAGCTGAAGTGAGTACCCCTTGACTAATTCTTTGGGCACCGTTGGATGCCCGTCCGAGTTCACTTGAGTAAATTCCTCCTTGACGGTGCGGAGCATGTTCGGGCGTCGGCCCTTCCATTGCCTCTTCGGTTGGCTGCCATCTGTGTGTGCACCGCCATCATCAGTGGTGGCATCCTCGGCGGCACCATCAGTGGTGTCATCCCCGACGCCACTAGGGGTTGTGTAGTTGGGATCGGTGTCTTCCGCAGCCTCCTCATAGCAGTGAGGTTCTTCCTCCATCTCCTGGGACAACTCCAGAATGCCTTGCCCGAACCACCGGCCTCATCGTTGTGGGCCATGTTTCGCTCTCAATAGGAAAAAAATTAGTCAAAAAGTTGGTTATTGTCAAGGAACAAGATCATGGTCTCATCATTTAGGGTTTGTCGACACCGAGGCATCCTAAAAGCCAAGGTTTTGTCATTTAGGGTTTGTCGACGCTGAGGCCCATGCATAACAAAGAGGCAGTTGATCCTACTTAATTAAGTACTAAGATACCCCGGCCCATGCATTAGTCGCAAGTACGCCATATGTCCTATTTTCAGCAAAGTCATGCTAAAATTCATGGAAATTTTCAGCATGACCTTTGCTGAAAATAGGACATATGGAGTACCCGAATTTGCCGGAACGGAAGTTAATCGACATTCTGGCAAACTCAAGGGCCTCTCGGGGTACCTGCAAAATCATCACGACACGATGTTCGGAGACAAAACCCAACAAACTAGCACCACAATGTGCATCTACTTTCATATGGAGGTGTTGCAACAACGTATATACTTTATCACATTATAAATCCTCACACCATCAACTATGACAAAATCTGAGAGTATAAGTCTGGTTACATTCACCTAAGTCCAAACATAAAATTCTATCCAACATAGTACAACCCACTTTGATAATTTCATAGGATTTAATATACCGAACGAAACCTGACAAGTGATATGTTTTTTAAGTATCTACAGGACAACCTCTAAAATTTTCATGTTGTAACTTTATTTTAATACCACCTCAAAATACTGTACCCAGGAACATATATTTCGGGACAGCAAACTAAACTGATAGCTGCTCTCAAACCGTACATCTAAACGACACAAATAAATACTCTAAAGAAACCTTGAAACTTTATGTAAAACTTATGTAAAGGGGCCAACTCAAAATTCTGAGCCTAGCTAACTCATTTTTCATATATAAGCTTGCTGTCCAGATTTGACAATGCAGTTTTTAACTGAACCAAGTTCAATTTACAGCCAGAGTCACCCTAGTTTTTAACCCAATACGAATCACAGATAAATAAATTCTGGAGTTATGCTCACAACAGAAATATATGCGCAGGTGTGCAATGACAAAATTCTGGGGTTATGCTATGCAATATAGAATGTAGTCTAAGGGGAACTAACTAGCAGCAGCTCATCTAGAACACATGTGAGTACTTCAATGGAAATAGCAACATCAGGAAGAAAAGAAGGGACATTGTCCCACAGTAGCAACGGCAGGTGTTCAATTAGTCAAGCGGCAGGAACACACAAGCAAAGCATGGTAAAAAGAAACAAATTGGAAAGAACATAAGAAGTATACACCATCAGATTGGGCGATACAGCTGGGCGCGGCCCGAGCGTAGTGGAGGCGCCGTCACGGTGCAGTGAGCGCGCCTTGGTGGGGCCAGGGCGCGGCCAGGGGACGAGGGGAGCACGGCCATGGGGGGCGGCAACCAGGAGCTAGGGTGCGGTGGTGCGACAGTCTACGGCAATGAAATTGAAGGGAGGGAAGGGGAACCAGTGCAGCTCACCGATAGGAAGACGATGGCGAGCTCATGCGGGGCCGGGGTTGACGAGGTGACGCGGATCTACGGTGAGGCTGAGGTGGCCGGAGGTGGAAGAAGACCTCGATCCGCACGATGCACAGTCGTCGAGCTCGAACAGGTGGCCGTAGATGACGTAGAAGAACACTACAGAGCTCTTGGACTCCTTGGTGGGGTGTGGGGACGACAGTGGTCGCGGGGATGATGCGGTGACGGCGACGACCTAGTCGGGTGAAGCAGTGCGAGGGAGGGGAAGTGGGGAGGTGCTAGGGTTTGCACAGGGGTCTGGCTCGGCCTTATCCAACAGGGGAGCCGGAGCAGGTGTGGAGCGGGCGCCAGGGTCGTGGGAGCGGGTGTGGCGAGGGAGGGACGGGGGATCTGGCGAGGGAGAGGGAGGGAAGGGGGATCGGGCGAAGGGGTATCCAGCTAGAGGGGGGAATGTTAGTAATGGCGCACCATCTAGGGGTGCGCCATAAAAACTCTGATAGCAATGGCGCACCATTCTCTGGTGCGCCATTAGTAACTTTTTTTCTGATAGCAATGGCGCACCCTCCTCTGGTGCGCCATTAGTAACTTTTTTTCATTATTTTTTATTGCATCTAATAATTTGTTTTTTTATCAAATTTGTTATTTTCATGAGGACTAGAACAGAAGATATCATCAAATTTGTTTTTTTGAAAATATCATCAAATTTGTTTTTTATTTTTAATTGAAAATATCATCAAATTTGTTATTTGAGAATATCATCAAATTTGTTATTTAAAAATATCATCCATATTTTTTTTGGAGTTTTAGTTGCATTCATTTGTGAATTGGCAAAAACATTTATGAATATGAAAAAATATCATCAAATTTGAAGAATATTCATGAATTCAAAAAGTGCCCATGAAATTTAAAAATATTCATGAGTTCAAAAAATATTAACAAATTCAATATTCATGAGGACTAGAACAGAAGAAATATCATTTCAAAATTTCGAAATACAATCGAGAAATGAAGACTATGATTTAAATACAATCAATCTTAGCTAGCTATCTTTTCACAATCTTCTTGCCCTTCTTTTTCGCAAATGGAGTTCTTCTGTTGAACGGACGTCCTTTAGGTAGGGTGGTCCTGCTTCTTCTTGTGGTGTATGGCACTTCATCGTCGTCGTCATGTTCCATCTTCGGGTCGCCGTACTTGTCGAAGTCTTGCTCATTGGTGACTCCATCCATTCCAATGATCTTCCTTTTGCCTCTCCTCATGACAACACGACAGGGCTTTGACGGGTCCGTAATGAAGAAGCATTGGTCCACATGGGAATCCAATACCCATGGCTCATTTTTCGCGGTGACGTTTGCGCCCGCGGTCTTGGATTTGGCTTCGGGTATAACCATGGTGGTGAAATACCGGTCTTCTTTTATGACGCTCTTGGCCCATCTGACACGGCACATCGGGACCTTCTCTCCAGCGTAGCTCAGCTCCCAGATCTCCTCGATCCTTCTGTAGTATTTGTCCTTGTCGTTATCGGTGTAGGATTCCGTCATTACCCCGGAGTTCTGATAACCATCGCCCTTCATGTCCTTGTCCTCGATGTAGAATGTATAGCCGTTGATATCGTACGCCTCATAGGTCATCAGGTTATGCTCGGCGCCCTGTGACAAGGCGAATATGAGTTTTTCTTCCGCGGAAGAATCCTCATGTAAAGGGTACGACAGAAGCTTCTCCTTGAACCAATGCGTGAAACATGAGTTGTGCTCTTTGATTATATCTCTGTCCGTCCTCTGTTGGCCTCGGTCATTGTACGTCTTCTCAATAAAGGTTTTCTGCTCTACCACCCAAGGATCGACCATGTCTATGTGTTGTAGCGCGACTAGGTTTGCTCTTTCAATGTCGGAGAGTCGATCCTCGAAGTCGACATGCATTTTGCGGCGACCCTCGCGGTGACCCCATCACTACTAGGAAAAGGCCTACAGATGATATGGCCACTAATGGAGCACCAGAAATGTGGTGCGCCACTACTATATACTAATGGCGCACCATGAGTTGGTGCGCCATTAGTGTGGTAGACACTAATGGCGCACCGGACACACGGTGCGCCACTAGTAACAATTTTTTTATTTTTCCGAAAATACTACTGGTGCACCGGGGCACAGTGCGCCATTACTAGTTTAACTAGTAATGGCGCACCTGCCACACAGTGTGCCACTACTTTTTTTTTTGCAAAACTACTAATGGCGCACCGCAAGCTGGTGCGCCATTTGTAACCAGGGATACAAATGGCGCATTTGTGGGTGGTGCGCCATTAGTAACCTGGGACCAGCTAGATATTTTGGACAACCACACCTACACACTCACTTTCCCCACTTCATTCTCTCCACCTCCTCCTCCAAGCTTGTGTCGGCTGCCTCCTCCTCCTCACCTCATTTGCACCATAAATTCATCAAAATTAAGTGGTTAAATTACCTTTTTTTTGATAGGTAAGTAAGGGGAAAGCTATCTTTATGTTATAGATCTACTTTTTTTCTCCCTCCAACAACGTGCACATGCACTTTTTATGTCCTAGCTAGATCTATGTATGTTTGTGGTGTTGCATATGTTTGTGTTTGTAGGTACCGGTATTTGAAATGCGATAGTTGCCAATATTTTGCTGGAATGTTGATTCATTTGCGTTTCAGCGAGAATTTTGGCACTATGCATTCTTTTTGGTCCTATTTTTAGGGAAAGTCATGCCAAATTTTTTTCTTGGTTCTAAAATATCATTTTGCTCTACCCCGTAGGAGACCATGGTCCGCACGATGACCGAAGGCATCATGAATAGGTTGTTGAGATCCGTGAAGGCCGAGATGCTTCAAGAGAACGAGATGGAGATAAGATGTCCGTGTCGAAGATGCAAGCTAAAGAGCCTTATTGCGGACCCGTATTCTAGGCAGGTGCGGGACCACCTGCTCTTGCGTGGTTTCATGGATGGCTATCGGTGGCAAGGTGATGAACATGACTATGAAGTCGTCCATGGGGGGCAGGCATGAAATGAGGAAGGGCAGCAAGACAACCACCACCGCGGCGAGGGCGGGTGAGAAGACGAAGAATCTCCAGGACATGATCACGACGGTGATGTTGTACATAGTCATCATATAGAAGATGCCAGACATGATGATGAGGAAGATCAAGACAAAAGGCATGATCATGAAGATGAAGATGCTGGAGCAGACGACGATGGAGGTTGGGTGCAGGACCCTCATATTCAAGAGCTGCTTCTCAAGCAGACGGATAATGCAAGAGCTGCTGCCCGAGAGAAAGCCAAGCTGGATCAACTGGAGATAGACGTGGTTACTCCACTATATGAAGGATGCAGGCCCGAGGATACCCACCTGAAAGTAACACTGATGGCTCTAGAGATGAAGGTAAAACACAAAATGACCGACGCATGCTTCGACGAGAACATGTCATTCTGGCACAAACGTCTTCCCAAGGGGAACAAGTGCCCGACCAGTTTCGAGGAGGCGAAGAAAATCATGTGTCCTCTGGTTTTACCGCATGTGAAATACCATGTGTGCATGAACAATTGCATCATTTATCGGGACGAGCATGCGGAGTCTACCATATGTCCGGTGTGCGGCGTCACTCGATACAAGAAGAGAAAGAAAGCTCCTCGAAAAATGGTGTGGTACTTTTCGAACACTCCTCGTCTGCAGCGGTATTTCGTGGACCCTAAGGTAGCAAAGCTCCTGCGTTTGCACGCGGATAGGGAGGAGAAGAAGCAAGAAGATGACGGAAATGATCCGGCGATAAATAAAAAGACAAGATGCTGAGTCACCCTAAGGATGAGAGCCAGTGGCAAGCGTTGAATTTCGAAGACCCAGAATTTGGGAACGATCCAAGGAACATCGTGCTGGGCGCGAGCACCGATGGAGTCAATCCGTTTGGCAGCCAGAGAAGCACACATACCACCCGGCCTGTGTTTGTGTGGATGTACAACCTTCCCCCCTAGTTGTGCATGAAGAGGAAGTACATTCACATGAGTATGCTAATTGAAGGGGAACGACATCAATCTGTACGTGGAAAACGCCAGCCAATACGTGGGGCGCCACAAAGAAAGAATATTTCCCTATGAGAGCCGCACTACTCTCGACGGTGCACGACTATCTCGGTTACGAATATCTCGCGGGGCAGGTGGTCCACGGATTTTCTGGATGTGTCAGGTGCATGGATGACACAACGTATCGCCAGCTAGATAGAGATCCCGGGTCTTCGAAAACCATGTTCATGGGACATCGAAGGTGGCTTCGCGACGATGACCCGTGGAGAAAACGCAAGGATCTGTTCGATGGTGAAACCGAACCCCGAAGACGCCCGCGTACGAGGAGCGGTGAGGAAATAGATGAGCTGTTGAAAAATTGGAAAGATTGCCCACTGCCGGGAAAGAAGCAAAAGGCGCCAGAGCCGGGAAAGAAGCGAAAAGCGCCAGAGCCGCTGCTAAAGGTATGGAAAATGAGGTCTGTTTTCTGGGACTTGCCGAACTGGAAGAATTTGTGCGAGAGTCTGCTTGGTACCCTGCTCAACATGCAAGAGAGGACCAAAGATGGGCCGAAAGCAAGGGCAGACTTGAAATCAATGGGCATCAGGGAGGAGCTTCACGCTAATGATGATGATGATGAGGCGAAGCAGGACATAGAAAGTCGTCGCAAAGGCAAAAAGGCCAAGAAGACCGGAAATGACTACCCTCCCGCGTGCATCACTCTAAGTCAGGAGGAGATCGAGTAGTTTTTCACCTGCCTCGTAGGAGTAAAACTTCCTTACGGTTACACGGGGAAGATAAGAAGATACCTAGAACCAGCGAAGCAGAAGTTCAGCGGGATGAATTCTCACGACTGTCACGTGCTGATGACGCAGATACTTCTAGTTGCAATCTATGGGATCATGGACGCGCACGTCCGTGAAACACTATTTGTCCTATGCAACTTTTTCGACGTCATCTCTTGGAAGTCGGTTGGCGTGAGGCAACTCAGAAGGCTACAGGAAGAGATCGTGGTGATACTATGCGAGCTTGAGATGTACTTCCCGCCCGCATTATTCAACGTTATGGTGGATCTACTGGTCCATATCATGGAGGATATCATCCAACTCGGGCCGACGTTCCTGCACAGCATGATGCCGTTCGAAAGGATGAATGGTGTCATCAAAGTATACGTTCGCAACATGTCACGTACAGAGGGAAGCATGGCCAGGGGCTTTCTGACCGAAGAGTGCATCTCCTATTGCACGAATTATCTAGGCATCAAGAACCCCGTTGGTCTGCCCGTCAACAGGCACCTTGGCAGGCTCGCTGGATGGGGTCACCGTGAGGGTCACCGCGAAATGCATGTCGACTTCGAGGGTCGACTCGCCGACTTTGAAAGAGCAAACCTAGTCGCGCTACAACACATAGACGTGGTCGATCCTTGGGTGGTAGAGCACAAAACCTTTATTGAGAAGACGTCCAATGACCGAGGCCAACAGAGGACTGACGGAGGTATAATCAAAGAGCACAACTCATGTTTCACGCGTTGGTTCAAGCAGAAGCTTCTGTCGTACCCTTTACATGAGGATTCTCCCGCGGAAGAACAACTCATATTCGCCTTGTCACAGGGCGCCAAGCACAACCTGATGACCTATGAAGCGTACGATATCAACGGCTACACATTCTACACCGAGGACAAGGACATGAAGAGCGATGGTTATCAGAACTCCAGGGTAACGATGGAATCCTACATCGGTAACGACAAGGACAGATACTACGGAAGGATCGAGGAGATCTGGGAGCTGAGCTACGCTGGAGAGATGGTCCCAACGTTCCGTGTCAGATGGGCCAAGAGCGTCCTAAAAGAAGACCGGTATTTCACCACCATGGTTATACCCGAAGCCAAATCCAAGACCGCAGGCGCAAACGTCACCGTGAAAAATGAGCCATGGGTACTGGCTTCCCAAGTGGACCAGTGCTTCTTCATTACCGACCCGTTAAAGCCCAATCATGTTGTCATGAGGAGAGGCAAAAGGAAGATCATTGGAATGGATGGAGTCGCCAATGAGCAAGACTTCGACAAGTACGATGACCCGAAGATGGAACATGACGACGACGATGAAGTAGCAGCATACACCACAAGAAGAAGCAGGACCACCCTACCTAAAGGACGTATATTCCACTGAAGAACTCCATTTACGAAAAACAAGGGCAAGAAGATTGTGAACAGATAGCTGGCTAAGATCGATTGTATTTAAATCATAGTCTTCATTTCTCGATTGTATTTCATGGGCACTTTTTGAACTGACGAATATTTTTAAATTTCATGGGCAGTTTTGAATTCATGAATATTTTTTCAAATTTGATGATATTTTTCATATTCAATATGAAAATATATTGAATATTCATGAGGACACTCGATCTTGATCCCCCTCCATCTCGATAGCTATCCCCCTCCATCTCGATCGCTATCCCCCTCCATCTCGATCTCGATCCCCCCCCCCGCACCCTCCCCCGCTAGCTCCACCACCGCCGATGACCCACTGCACCCCTCCCCCGCTCCACCGCCGCCGCCGACCCCCGCACCCTCCCCGGCCCGCTCCACCGCCACCGAGTACCGCCGCCGAGCACCCCCATTTGATGATATTTTCAAATAACAAATTTGATGATATTTTTTCATATTCATAAAAAAAATATTACTGTTTTTATAAAAAAATATTACTGTTTTTATAAAAAATATATTAAAAAATAGCAACAAAAAATAAAAAACATACTAATGGCGCACTGCTCGGGTAGTGCGCCATTGCTATCTAAAAAAAGATTTCTAATGGCGCACCGCTAGGGGGTGCGCCACTGCTATGAAAAAAACATACTAATGGCGCACCGCTCGGTGGTGCGCCATTAGTAATCTTCCCCCTAGCCCTAACTCGCCCGACCCTTTTGTCCCTCCCTCTCGCCAGATCCACTCCCCCCTCCCCCCGCCCCCCGCGCGCTGCCCCGACCCACGACGCCGCCGCCCCTATGTGCGCCGCCGCCCCCGCGCCCCCACCACTGCAGCTCCGCCATCGCCACGCCTCTGCGAACTCTCCATCGTTGACAGCCTCCTCGCGTCGGCCCTTGCCCTGCGCCGCCTCTACCTCAGTCCGGGCACGGGGTGCAGGACGACGACCGCCGCCGACCAGCGAAGCACGTGGCCGCCGGCCTCCCCACGACCAACCGAGGCGCCCAGGAGGACCGCCGCCTTCTTCCTCTTCGACTACGAGGACCCGGACGAGCTCGGACGCCCTCGAGCCATCGCTTCGACGCCGTCGCCGACCCCGACCCCTCCGGCGACCGGCCGCGCCCGCCCAGGTACCTGTCCTCCTTCCTCCTTCCTCCCTCTCCACCCTTCCTCCCCATTCCATCCCTCCCCCCCTCGACCGTGGTACAGGTCGTCCGCGTACTGCCGACGTGTAGCTAAATGTTGTAGGTTAAGTCAGTTTCCCCTCTCTACAACTTTGTCTGCCTCTAGAAAATTGAAAACCGAACACAAAATTCAGTGATAGTTTCAGACCATCTGGAGTCAGAAATCATAAAATAGACTTTGTTGGAATTCGTTGATTGCATGAGAACTGAATTTTATGTTAATTAGTCGGAAGTCATAGCATTATGCAAAGAAACTTTGCCGAAATTGGAGTAGCTCTCTTATGAAGTTCTGATGAAGGGCAGCAAAAACTCTGCATTCAGTTAAAATTTAGTCATAGGAAAACAAAGTTATCCACAAAGTGTTTTTCTGTTTAACGTGTACCTCCGACAGCTCATTTGACCATGGCTTACCCAAACTTTGTTCAATCAGTGTAAACCTTGAGCTTTTTCCATTTAAATTTTGATGGAAATAAGCTTGACATTACGAATGTCAAATTTTCAACATTTTGATGGAGTACATTTGTTACAGTACAGTCAAAATTGTGTATGATTATGCCTAAAGTAGATAATCTAAAGATATAGACAAAATAATTAGGGGAGCATGTGTGAATCTCTGACATCAATACAAACTAAGATTCAATCAAGACTAATTAACTGCATTTGATGTCACTATATTCTCTGAATAACTCCAGTTATGATCTGTACTAGAAAACTTCAGTTAACACTCATTTTTTAGTTAACTCCTTACAGTTTAGATCATATTTTGATTGTCAATAATAGTGGACTTTTAAGGCTTTCTTAGAGGCAACACTAGTGGATTTTAGGCTTTTTTACAGGCAATAATAGTGGAATTTTAGGGTTTTTTTGGAGAAGTGTGTTTCATGCTGGCCTATAGTGATGAATTAGTCAAAGGATTGTGCCTTAGGATTGTGCCAAAGTTATCCATTGTATCTATTTGCTTTTCCTTCAAATAGGGGCAAGACTGTTACAGAAAAATTACTTGCAAGCATATTGTGATTTACTTGCAAGCATATTGTGCCTTAGTTACAGAAAAATTACTTGCAAGCATATTGTAACTATTTTCACTCTGTCCTGAAGGTTTTTGACTACAGAATCTGTGGTGACCCACACTCTGTTGGTCCACACTCATTGAGTTCGCTCGTGAAGGTATTATATGTTCACATGGTACATTTATGTTTTTCAGCAGTTAATTGATGGTTTGATACATGATACATTTCATGCACAGGGTGCTAGAGCTGCACTTAACTTGCTAAAATCATCCCCTTGTTCTTAGTGGTTATAGAAATTCATTGCTTGTCCTATGTTTTCTGTCAGGGTATTGTTTAGGAAGCTCGCTTGATGTGCTTTGTAAACCTTGTTCATGTACTGAACTACTAATGCCTTGTGATGCTCTGAATTACTTGTGATGCCTTTGAATTAATTGTGATCACATTGAGGAAGACTTGTAAAGATGATGATCATCTTTTAAAGAAAACAATTTCTGTAAACACGTCAGTAACTTTGCTAGTTTGCTGGGTTTTGTCTCCAACCATCGTGTCGTGATGATTTTGCAGGTACCCCAAGAAGCCCTTGAGTTTGTCGGAATGTCGATTAACTTCCGTTCCGGCAAATTCGGGTACTCCATATGTCCTATTTTCAGCAAAGGTCATGCTGAAATTTTCCGTGAATTTTAGCATGACTTTGCTAAAAACCGGACATATGGGGTACTTGCTACTAATGCATGGGCCGGGGTATCTTAGTACTTAATTAAGTAGGATAAATAGCCTCTTTTGTTATGCATGGGCCTCAGCGTCGACAAACCCTAAATTATAAAACCTTGGCTTTTAGGGTCCCTCGGTGTCGATAAAAACCTAAATGATGAAAGCTTAGGCTTTTAGGGTGCCTCGGCTTTGACAAACCCTAAATGATAAAAGCTTAGCTTTTAGGATGCCTCGGTGTCGACAAAATCTAAATGATGATACCATGATCTTGTTCCTTGACAATAACCAACTTTTTGACCAAACTTTTTTCCTATTTAGAGTGAAACATGGCCCACAACGATGAGGCCGGCGGTTCGGGCGGCAAGCAATTCTGGGAGTTGTCCCAGGAGATGGAGGAAGAACCTCACCACTATGAGGACGCCGCGGAAGACACCGATCCTGACTACAAAACCCCTAGTGGCGTCGGGGATGACACCACTGATGGTGCCGCCGAGGATGCCACCACTGATGATGGCAGCGCACGCACAGATGGCAGCCAACCGAAGAGGCAACGGAAGGACCGGCGCCAGAACGTGCTTTGCACCGTCAAGGAGGAATTTACTCAAGTGAACTCGGACGGGCATCCAACAGTGCCCAAAGAATTAGTCAAGGGGTACTCGCTTCAGCTCTGGTGCATTCTCTTGCGCACCATCTCGATCAACACCGAGAACCTAAGGCATAAGAACCGAGGGAATTTGTGCAACCTCCTCTTCACAAAGCTGCACGAATGATACAAGTTCCCCGCTGACTTTGTAAACACACGCCTCTTAGGGAATAAAGTGAACAGTGCCGCCCTCACGACGATGAGCATGACCCTGTCTACTTGGGGATGCGCGGTGAAGAGAATGATTGACAAAGGTGATAGTTATGAGAAGATCAAGGCGAAAAATCCTTCGATCAGCGAAGATGACTACAAGGAGTTCAAGATCAAGTGCGAGAGCAGTGCAACCTCCGAATCAAGTCAGTGGGGTAAGGAAATGCGGGAGTTGAACTTAGGGGAACACAAACTCGGTCCTGGGAGTTACAGAGTGGCGGAGCCTATATGGGACAAAGAGGACGCGGAGCATGCCGAGCAAGGCCTACCGCCCCGCTTCGAGAAATACCGTGACAAGTAGACCAGGAACTATGTCAGGGCCCGGTACAAGGAGGACCCGGTAACAAAGGAGCTTACCACGGATCCGAAGACCAAGGCGCTTGAGCTTGTTCTGGCGCAGGAGACTGAAAGAAGTAGTGCGGGGTCGTCTCAGAGCACCCCTTGGGACATCACTCTAAATAGGGCGTTGAACGTAATGAAAAACAAGGATAAGCTCAGTAAGCCATCGTCAGCTGGTCGTGTGGCCGGCAAAGGCTTGTCCACAAAATGGTCGTCATACTATAACGCTGGTGGGCGAAAGGAGAGAAAGACCAGCTCGGAAAGCCAGTCGCGCGAGGTTCAAGAACTCAAGGCACAAGTGGCACGGATTCCGGAGATTGTCAAAGAGCAAGTGCAACAACAACTGGGATCAACGCTCACCGGCATTATGCCTACCTTGATTCATGGGATGACGACGTGGATGCGGGCGGCCAATAGGGGCAGCCCCCGATTCCCAGCTTCACAGCCAGCAACTCGCACAACGTGCAGGCGGCGCCGTTGGTGTCTCCGGCAGAGGCGGTATTGGTGTCTCCAACGCCGGCACGGGCATTGGAGCTTAATGCACCCGGGTGTACGCCGGCCGGCACCTCGGCAGCAAGCGGCCCCTCCGTCAGTTGCGCGCCGCCGTTGGCTGTGCCTCGACATTAGCCAAGCTCGACGCCATCATCACGATAACTAATTAAGCCTCTCGGTCGAGGACTTCATCTCCTTGCCTTTGACTGGGCATCCCTGACGCCCTACATGTTTTCGCAGGGCGCCGCCGACGTTCCGTGCACTCTCCTGCACTTCGTGAACGACGAGTTGGTTGATGTCGCCAAGGGAAAAATTGTTCAACTAGGCAACCCCGTGTTCCATGGTAATCCGATGCCACCCACCGTGTATAGGGTTCAACTGGTTCGGGTGCTGCCAGGCTGCGACAAGTTGTTACCTCCGATTTGACCCGCCTGGACCGACGAAGATGATGTGATGACCCTCAACGCCTGCCTAAGCTAGCCCCTACTTTGGCCGAAGATCCAGGTTCGTTTGGGGGCAGGGGACAGCGCCCCAAAGACAACACCGCCAGTCGTGCCGGCGCCAAGCCATGGCAAGACCGCCGCAACGCTACCGGACATGCCGGACATCCCTATGGCACAGGATCCGGACGACGACGACAACAACGACGGTACATTCACCAACGTCGATAAGTACTTTGCCGACCATGGGTACGATGACGAATTCTTGGGGCCTCCTTCTCAAGAACCCAACCCTACAAAAGACGATCGCGATCTAGCTAGTACCACGGAGAAACCCAATTGCAATAGGCGTCGTCTGGCGTCCAGTTCTCAGGAGACGCCTCTAGCTACCGACTTCACCGAGCCTTAGATAGCCGAGGTGCGAAATATTATCAGCCCCAACACATTTAAGAAGGCGGTCTGTGAGCAGTACTCGGTCCCATTACAGCAGAAGAAGAAGGGACGGAAAAGAAAGATTAACAAGGGTGAGAGCCAGCCGGCACCGAGTATGATCCATGCTCAGGACGGGCCACCTTCACCTAAGGATATCTCGAGGAGGGTGCATGTGGCAGGTAGGCCGATGCTATCGACTAATATGCTCAATGATGCAACCGGTGCTATGCGGAGTCTGCATGACAGTGTTCTTTCTTTGGAGAAGCGGCGTCTCAGAGAGAATGACGTGGCATACCCGGTTTTCGTGGCCAAGGTGCCAGAGGGCAAGGGCTTTGTGGATAACTCCAGTGGGGGTACGATCATCCTGCGGTTTGATGATATCTTTGCTATGTTTAACCTTCATCCATTGCACTACACCTTCGTTCGGCTATTTTCGCTAAGTATGGAGATGCGGATCATTAGAGACAAGACCCCGGGCATCATGATAGTCCACCCCTTCTACATGAGTGCCAAGATCTTGGGCAGCGTTGGGGACCGGCAGGTCGTGAGTTCTTACCTCGAAGGCGTCATTCGGGCAAACCCAGATAAGGATAACTTCGTCGTGCCTTACTTTCCCGAGTAAGTCGTCCCCTCAACTGCCCCGTAACATATGATTTCTTAGATTTCGATCGTTTTTTTCTAACATTCCGTGTTTTGTGCAGTGACACACATTGCACACGCATCCTCTTAAGCCCAAAATATTTCATGGCCACGTATTTCGACTCGGACCGTCAGTCGAAGAAAGACTACACAAATATCAGGAAAGTTCTTGATGATGTTCTCCCCGGCTACGCCAAATCTGGAGGCACCTCCACCGGGCCAGTTCGTAAGTATGGCAAGCACGTATTCGCCCACAATACGACATTCTGCTGTGTCAAGCAGCCTCCTGGTGGTTAGAAGGATGCCTACTACGCCCTCCATCACATGCGGGCAATCGTACGGGACCATAATCACATTCTGCTACCAAATAATCTCAAAGATTGGGCCACGAGCTTGTCGGCAATCCAGGACGCGGACATCAGACAAGAATTCTTTCACATCCAGTCGGAGTTTGCGAAAATCATCCATCAAGATGTCCTTCGTACCTCGGGGCAGTTCAACCTCAGAAATCAACCGTCCAACAGTGAGATAGACACAACGCTACAAATGCAGGCTGACAACGCCCGCGATTTCATGACCATCACGAGAGACGGCGGCTTCATCCACGCTCCTGTCCCTTGAGTCGAGTCGAAAGTAGTGATGCTATGTGTAGTTCTGAAACATCGATTGGCTCATGTTGTAATCAAACTTTAATGAACTTGTATGTCTCTTTGGTTTGGACAGTCGTTCAACTTAGATGTAATCGATGCTATTAATGTGTTGCTTTTCTCTTCTGATCCTTTTGTTGCATACTTATATATTGCTTATGTATTGTCTATGAATTGTTACTAACGTTTTGTTTGGCTAGTGCATAGTGATGCCATCGTATGTCGTGTACAAGGGTAAGGTTCCCGATGTCTACGACGACTGGGAGGAGTGTCGGAGACAGGTTTACCATTTCACCGGTAACAGTTACAAAGGTTACACCACTAGGGCGGAGGCGGAAGTTAGATACGCGCGCTATCTAGCGGGATAGAGGAGGGAGCGTTGGAGGAACCGGATGAAGACCAGTTTCATCGCGATTATGCTCATCGTGATGACCGCAGCTCTCTTATATGTGACGGTAGTTTAGATGATCGATATCGACTTGTAATGTGAAGACAAACTCGCTACTCGCGGTTTCAAGGCTTATAATGTTCTAACTTTGTTCGATATTTTAAATTCGGAGACTAATATGATGAATTGTATTCGGAGACTAATCTTCTATTGTATTCAATGAATCTGTTGTTGCTGTGTGGTGCTAGCTATATTCTGTCCAATAATATATTTTGTAACCTGTGAAAATATCAGAAAAGAAAAAAATAATCCCTAATATTCATACTAGTGGCGCACCACCACATAGTGCGCCATTAGTAAGCCAGAGCACACTAATGGCGCATCATCCACTAGTGCACCATTAGTATGCCGAAGGACATGGGTAAATATGGCCCCCTGGGAGGCATACTAATGGCGCACCATGGGCTATACTAATGGCGCACTGCATGGTGCGCCATTAGTATACCAGATACTAATGGCGCACCATAGGTGCGCCATTAGTAAAAAAATACTAATGGCGTGATACTAGTGGTGCACCTGTAGTGCGCCATTAGTAGGCAAAACAGGTGCGCCACTAGTAGGCCTTTTCCTAGTAGTGCATCCAGCGAGCCTGCCGAGGTGCCTGTTGACGGGTAGACCAACGGGGTTCTTGATGCCTAGATAATTTGTGTAGTAGGAGATGCACTCTTCGGTCAAAAAGCCCCTGGCTATGCTTCCCTCTGGAGGTGACATGTTGCGAACGTATCCTTTGATGACAACATTCATCCTTTCGAACGGCATCATGTTGTGCAGGAATGTCGGCCCGAGTTGGATATATCCTCCACGATATGGACCAGCACATGCACCATAACATCAAAGAATGCGGGCGGGAAGTACATCTCAAGCTCGCATAGTATCACCATGATATCTTCCTGTAGCCTTCTGAGTTGCCTCACACCAGCCGACTTCCGAGAGATGACGTCGAAAAAGTTGCATAGGCCAAATAGCGTTTCACGGACGTGCGCGTCCATGATCCCACGGGTTGCAACTGGAAGTATCTGCGTCATCAGCACGTGACAGTCGTGAGACTTCATCCCGCTGAACTTCTGCTTCGCTGAGTCTAGGTATCTGCTTATCTTCCCCGCGTAACTGTAAGGAAGTTTTACTCCTACGAGACAGGTGAAAAACTGCTCGATCTCCTCCTGACTTAGAGTGAAGCACACGGGAGGGTAATCATTTTCGGTGTTCTTGGCCTTTTTGCCTTTGCGACGACTTTTCATGTCCTGCTTCGCCTCATCATCATTAGCGTGAAGCTCCTTCCTGATGCCCATTGATTTCAAGTCTGCCCTTGCTTTCGTCCCATCTTTGGTCCTCTCTGGCATGTTGAGCAGGGTACCAAGCAGACTCTCGCACACATTCTTCGTGATATGCATGACATCAAGGCTGTGAGGCACACGGTGGATCTTCCAGTATGGCAAGTCCTAGAAAACAGACCTCATTTTCCATACCTTCAGCAGTGGCTCTGGTGCCTTTCGCTTCTTTCCCGGCTCTGGCGCCTTTTGCTTCTTTCCCGGCAGTGGGCAATCTTTCCAATTTTTCAACAGCTGGTCTATTTCCTTGCCGCTCCTCGTACGCGGGCGTCTTCAGGGTTCGGTTTCACCATCGAACAGATCCTTGCATTTTCTCCATGGGTCATCATCGCGAAGCCACCCTCGATGTCCCATGAACACGGTTTTTGAAGACCCAGGATCTCTATCTAGCTGGTGATACGTTGTGTCATCCATGCACCTAACGCATCCAGAAAATCCGTGGACCACTTGCCCCGCGAGATATACGTAACCGAGATAGTCATGCACCATCGTGAGCAGTGCGGCTCTGATAGGGAAATATTCTTTCTCTGCAGCGTCCCACGTATTGGCTGGCGTTTTCCACAACGTCTCTAGCTCCTCTTTCAATAGCCCATATACAGGTTGATGTCGTTCCCTGGTTGTTTCGGCCCTTCAATTAGTATACTCATGTGAATGTACTTCCTCTTCATACACAAACACAGGCCAGGTGCTATGTGTGCTTCTCTGGCTGCCAAACGGATTGACTCCATCGGTGCTCGCGCCCAACATGATGTTCCTTGGATCGTCCCCAAATTCTGGGTGTTCGAAGTTCAAAGCTTGCCACTGGCTCACATCCTTAGGGTGACTCAGCATCTTGTCTTTTTTATTTATCTCCGGATCATTTCCATCATCTTGTCGCTTCTTCTCCTCCCTATCTGCGTGCCAACACAGGAGCTTTGCTAGCTTAGGGTCCGTGAAATACCGCTGCAGACGAGGAGTGATCGGAAAGTACCACACCACTTTTCGAGGAGCTTTCTTCCTCTACTTGTATCAAGTGATGCCGCACACCGGACATATGGTAGACTCCGCGTGCTCGTCCCGATAAATGATACAATTGTTCATGCACACATGGCATTTCACGTGCGGTAAATCTAGAGGACACACGGTTTTCTTCGCCTCCTCGAAACTGGTCGGGCACTTTTTCCCCTTGGGAAGACGTTCGTGCCAGAATGACATGTTCTCGTCGAAGCATGCGTCAGTCATTTTGTGTTTTACCTTCATCTCCAGAGCCATGAGCGTTACTTTCAGGCGGGTATCCTCGGGCCTGCATCCTTCATACAATGGAGTAACCGTGTCTATCTCCAGATGATCCATCTTGGCTTTCTCTCGGGCGGCAGCTCTTGCGTTATCCATCTACTTGAGAAGCAGCTCTTGAATATGAGGGTCCTGCACCCAGCCCATCGAGGGTCCATCGTCGTCTACTCCGGCACCTTCATCTTCAAGATCATGCACTTCGTCTTGATATTCCTCATCATCATGTCCGGCATCACCGTCGTGATCATGTCTTGGAGATTCTTAGTCTTCTCGCCCGCCCTCGCCACGGTGGTTGTCTTCCTTCCCTTCCTCATTTCTTGCCCGGCCCCCATGGACGACTTCATAGTCATCTTCATCACCTTGCCACTGAGAGCCATCCATGAAACCATGCAAGAGCATGTGGTCCCGCACCTGCCCGGAATCTGGGTCCGTAATAAGGCTCTTCAGCTTGCATCTTCGACACAGACATCTTATCTTCGTCTCGTTCTTTTGAAGCATCTCGGCCTTCGTGGAGCTCAAAAACCTATTCACGATGCCTTCGGTCATCGTGCGGACCATTGTCGCCTGCGGGGTAGAGCAAAACGATATTTTAGAACCAAGAAAATTTTTGGCATGACTTTGCCTAAAAATAGGACCAAAAAGAATGCATAGTGCGAAATTCTCGCCGAAACGGAAATGAAACAAAATTCTGGCAAAATATTGGCAACTATCGCATTTCAAATACTGGTACCTGCAAACACAAACATATATGCAACACCAAAAACATATGTAGATCTAGCTAGGCCATAAAAAGTACATGTGCACGTTGTTGGAGGAAGAAAAAAGTAGATCTACAACATAAAGAAAGCTTTCCCCTTACTTACCTATCAAAAAAGGTAATTTAACCACTTAATTTGGGTGAATCTATGTGGGGACCCCGACTCATAAGTCGTGATCACCGAATGCACGTGTACAGTGATCCCAGAGATCAATGCTCACTAAACACACAGAAGCTGAATAACAAGAGTCTTACATCCATACATATCGTCTTACACAAATTATGACCATTATGGTCAAGTGTTACATAGATAAGCAGCGGAAATCTTCGTTGATAAGTAGAACCCATGCCATCTGCCTTAACCCTACAGGCACTCTAACTGGGAAACGTCCTAGTTCGCATGTTCGTCTCCAAAGAACTCTCCTTCAAACTCCTGTTCTTCCATGCCTGGCCAATTAAATAACTAGTGGCAAGCCAATGAGTACTTTGAATGTACTCGCAAGCAACCCATGTTTTGGCTCAAGATACAACAATGCATGACATAGGTAAATTTTTGCAGAAAGCTAATTTTGTCGTGTTATGACATGCTCAATAACTGGTAAATCATGCATCGCATGAATTCATGTAACCATAGGGGCTGGTTACAAATATCAACATAAAGGGAGTGGGCTCCAACCCAACTCATCCATGTCAAGTCCTTTGACATGGCCCAAGTAGTACTTCCCACACACACTGATTTGTAAAAAGTGGACGTAGCCCAAGAGCGGTTACCCAACTGTCCTTGACCGTGGACATGGCTATTCGAATAGTTTTACACTCTGCAGAGGTTGCACACTTTACCCACAAGATCCGGGGAACTTCCGTGTCATCCACGACCCGTGGTACCTCAAGTACCCGGGGTAAGCACCCGATCACTATCTTTCCCCTGACGACACTAACATAGAGTCCACTCGATTGGTAGTAACCCGCGTGCCCAACATTTCACATCTTAAAATTGAGGAGCCTCGCTCCCATATTCATCACATACCACAAGCACGGGGTACCAACGATGAGTCCGGTGCCCTGTGAAAACAGTCATGGCCGCCCTACCTGGCACGACCCCGTCCCGAGAGAGCGTAACAACAACTCTCCCAACACTAGTAATGCGGGCTCCAAGCTAGTATTGGCCTAGGAATCAATAATGCCCTTTCCCATATAAGGGTAGGGTGGTTGCGCATGTAAGGTTGGAATAACGGTTGCAACTTAAACCAATCCGTTTTGAAAACAACACACACACTTGCCTCGGTACACCACTTCGTCATCAAGTGGTTACCCAACTCATTATCTCCCTTGGGCATAAGTGGCACCCGGCGGGGTTTTCGAAAAGTCTTTTCAAAATACTTTGTCTCCATCACCATGCATATTCCCGTCCCCTTTTTGCGTAGCAACTACTTTAGCACCCTATCTACTCCCACTGGCATAACCCTCATAGGAAGGTAGGGTCATGCACAATGCAAGTATCAACAAGGAAGTAACGAAGGCAACCCACCAAAGTGGTTACCATCTCATCATGATCCCGATGCAACAATAATAAAGTGCTATATGACATGCATAAAAAGGGTTTCATGGACATGGTCAAAGGCTGCTTGCCTAGCTCAACAAAGTCTTCTGGGTATTCAAAGTGTTCTGGTCCAACTCCTTCGTCAGCAACGCAATCTATCGTAGCAAAATAATAACGAGAAAAATAAGGCAATAACAAAATAGAAAAACCAAAGTGCTCAGGAAAATGTCAACTCATTTTTGTTAAATACTAGGGTGAAAACTAAGAAGGGGAAAATTCCTAGTTTTGGATTTGGAGTCATGGAAATAGTGCTAGGAATTTTAAATGACAGGCATTAATGCTCAAATTCAAATTTAATTTTGAACAGTGAAGAAAAGTTGGTTTGATAAGAATGAAAACTGCACCAATAAATAGGTGGGATTATTACAATAATTTAGGAGTTGGAATTATTGCATTTGGATTAATATTTAGTCTAGAGGAATTTTTGGAAAACTGACAAAAAAAGAAAAGGAAAAAGGGCTCTGTGCCTGCTGGGCCAGAACAGCCGCAGCGCAGTAGGCCCAGCCAGAGAGGCGGCCCAGCGCACTGGTGCACGCGCGCGCACCAGGTTTAAACCTGACGGGCAGGGCCCAGACATCAGCAAGATAGAGCGGGGCGATGTAGAGGAGAGGCTGACAGGCGGGGCCCGCGTGTCGTCCCTAACCCTGTGACAGAGGGCCGGCAAGCTCACCGGCGTCGATGTAGGGCACGGCAAGGTCGGGCGAGGGTACGGATGGACTCAGCGCCGAGTTGTCGTTCGGGTGGAGGTGGTTGCGGTCACCGAGGTGGCCTGGTTCACCGGCGACGAGGTCTCGCGACGGAGGAGCTTCGGGCGTCGTCGGTTCCGGCCGTTTCCAGCAACAAAAGAAGCGGGGGAGAAAGGGGAATGATCAGGGGTGCTCGGGGGTTCCAGATCGAGGCAGAGGAGGAGCGGGGGACGCCTGTACCTCGCGAACTCCGACGAGCCGAAGCAGCGGAGCTCAAGCTCGATCTCGAGATCGGGTCGCTCTGGAGAGGAACTGGGGTGCAAGGGGATGAGTCGGTGGTGCAGAGAGCGAGTGGTGAGGAGAGGAGAGCTCGGGGAGACCCTTAAATAGGCGGGCGACGGTCCACCGAGGACCCGTGCGCCGGCAAGCCTGCTGCGGTTGCTACGGGTCCCGGGGGCGCGCGTGGGCGTGTCTGGGGTGCTTGTGGGGTTGGTCTAGGGCGAGGAGAGAGAAGAGAGGGAAAGCAGGGGGGCTAGGGCACCGCGCGTGCG
Organism: Triticum urartu; assembly: GCF_003073215.2. NCBI lineage: Eukaryota > Viridiplantae > Streptophyta > Magnoliopsida > Poales > Poaceae > Triticum > Triticum urartu. The sequence goes on along the minus strand of NC_053027.1, from coordinate 389,509,950 downwards.
AGCGCGCTCACTAGGGCCCTCGGGCGGCCGACGCGCGTGCGAGCTGGGGCAAGAGGAGGGAGAAGGAGGAGGGGGCCGACCAGCTGCCGTGTTGCGGAGGTCGAGGCGTCTCGTCGGGCGCGCTGGGGAGGCCCGAGGTGGCCGAGGGCGGTTGGAAGGGGGCGGCTACAGTGTGGGAGCGCACAGTAGCGCGCTCTAGAGCGCCCAAATGGTCGGCATGGCCATTTTCTATGCAGTGTGGGCACGACCAAAGGTGTCTGGTGGCTCAAGGGGGGAGTAAAGAATGGGGGAGGGGCATTGGATGCCCTGGGTGGCCACTGGGTGAGGGAGGTGAGAAAGGAGAAGAATGCTGCTGTCCAAAAGGGTAAATGGGGATGTTTCACTCTTCAATCATCGAGCTGAGGCCAGGGAAGAGTTACTAGAGGTAGGAGAGGACTAGGAGGAGATGTGGTAAAAAGTTGAGCTCAAGGAGAATAGTCCTAGTGGCCAAAATGGTGATTTTTGAAAAGTGGCAGAAGGTGTTTGATAATGGTTTGGGCAAGCAAAATATTTCCAATTGCCATGAGACTCCACACGATGAAATGACACATATAATTAGGGCCTTCCACCAATTTGGAGCTTATTTGGGCAAAGTTGCCAATGCGACTTTTGTAAACCCTAGAAATTAGCAGAAATGAACTTGTGTAGATCTAGTTGAGCAAATCACTTCTCCTTGATACACCACTAGGTGTAGTGGCCTCATTTGGTCATATGAACATGCTCACAAAAGTTGGGGTCAAGGAGAGAAAGTTGGTAGTACAAAATTGTTCAAATTTGATTCTGGTCAGAGAGGGTTTTGGGGCATTTTGGTGAACCAAAATGACCTTGATTGACATCAGGCTTTGCAAGGTGGTCACGATATGCATTCATGACTTGGTGGATTTTCCTTGGATTTTTGTGGAAATATTTCCTGTAGAAATATTTCAAATCCTTGAAATGGGAAGAAATGGTTTTGGAAGGTTTTGTCCAATATTTTGAACATGACCATGTGTTGAAACTCTTATATATGGGTAATATATGCCCACTGAGTTTCCTTGATTTTTGTCAAATATTTCTCAAACAATGAAATAATTTTTCCCTATTAAAGACCATTTCTGGCCTTAAGAAAAAGCTTTTAAATAAAATAGGAAAATAACTCTTAAAATTATATTTTTGTGGTTTATGGAAATCCTATATCTAATAGGTTTCAAATATACTCTTTGAAATATTTTTCATACCCCAAATCAAGTACTTGTAGTGCAAACCTCAACTCAGGGTTTTTTTGGAAAACTAATTTTTGAAAATACTATTTGGCCAAATTATTTTTGTAAGAAAATACTATATTGCACTATACACATGGCATGATGTAACATCCCAAATTTTCAATTTGGAATGTTATACATTAGGTCATCATGCATATCATATTTTATTTTGCTTTTGGTTTTGATCCTAGAAAATCCTAAGCAACTCAAGGACCCACGGAGAGAGTTGGGGATTTCGTTATTTACATATTTGAGTTTTCTCAAATTATGTAAACAGGATCATTTGATTTTATTTATTTTATCATCAATTATTTCTATTACAAAAATATGAGAGCGGGAATAAAATGACTTTCCCAAAATATAGAAATATTGAGGATTTAATAAAAAAATCAAATAAGTTTTATTTCGGAGTTTTTCGGTATTTTTATTTGAATTTAGGAAAAATGCGTGTTTTTCAAAGTTGTAGTTTGGGCCCAGATAAATGTTCACTTTATCGGGCTTGATTTTAGGAACCCGGCAAAATTTATTTCGTGATTTTTGGAGTCCGTTTAGTATTTCTTTTTATTTTTCTTCCGAGCGGATTTTAAGAAAAAACGGAACCGACTCCGGGCCGTACCCGGCCAGGACTCCCTGGCCTGGGGCCTTTATAAGCCGCCCGAGGCCCGACCGAGAGAGCCGCCCCAGCCCAGCCGAAACCCTAGCCGCCGCCGGAGCGCGCGCCTTTCAGGGTTCGCCGCCGCCTCGTTTTCCGTGCTGTTTTTTTTTAAAAAAAATCCTGTTCGTCGTTTTTCTTTTTCGTCGGATTTTCCGCGGTTATTTTCTAATCACGATTTCTGATCCGATTTTCGTTTTAGTATAACTTTTTGCTCGTTTATCGGAATCAGGCGATTCAAGCGCCTCGAGTTTCGTCTCGAAACCCTCTTTCCGATTAATTAACTCAAACAAGTTTTTGCTACTGTAAAATTTGCCCTAGATCCATATTACTAGAATGAATTTGTTTTCTTTCGCCATTTGATTTCTTTTGCTTCGTTCGATTTGATTCTTTTTGCCAACCAGGGTTCTTAAGTTGAAATTTCTGGTTAGATCTTCTATTTGAGTTTTACCTGTGCATTAGATGAGTACTTATTGTATGCTTGTTGTTTGTCTGCGATAGAATACCCGGAGTGCGCCGCCTGTTACTTCGAATCTCTAGGTTACGCGGATCATCAGCAAGGCAAGTAACACTTTGATCATACCTTTTCTACAACCCAGTTTTGTTGCATTAGATCAATCCTCACACATTGCATGATTAGGATCTAATTAAATTGTGGGATGGGAAGTAGATGAGGTAGTACCTATTACCTGTTTATTATCAAACCTTTGGGAGTTACTTCTACGTTTGCTTATTATGCCATGCTATGCTAGTAGACGTGGATTGGGTGAGTGATATCCATGACAGATTTGAGATTGAAAATTAAGGGTTTATCTAAGGTGGCAACCTAACACACATCTGGGTGGATTGAGGCACCTGGGGTTACCAGGACTTGCCTGTTTTCTTTGGACTGCCACCCAGGCTCAAAGGGATCATGAGATTATTCATACTAGAAACTTCTGTGTGCAGCCACAGGCCATTATGGGCTCTGGCATAGTTGGCTAAGTTGTGCGAACTCTTACAGTGGTAGACTAGCAGATGTAGGGGAAAGTAGGTGTACCGGTCTACCCGTCGTAAGGTGCTAGCGCTTCTGAAAGACTGTGTCTCGGTCATTCGTCTTTTCAAACACCCTGCAGTGCGAGAAACCAAACGGAGGCGATCGAGTCTTGTGGGGAAAAGTGCGCAAACCTCTGCAGAGTGTAACAAACTAATCATGGTTAGTCGTGTCCCCGGTTATAGACATCTTGAGTATCTAGTACCTGGATTATCATGTGAATCTCAACATGTTACTCTAAATTAATTTTGATGGGTTTTAATGATGTTACTTAATTGGGATTGAGGATGCTGTCAACCATTCTCAATGTTTAACAACCACCATGATAGTAATTAGTTTTATTCCTTTGAAGTAGGGAAAAATTGGCTTTACGCAAAAACTGTAACCATAGAGCTTTCCACCAGCCAAATATGCATATAGTATAGCTGTTGCATTCCATTACTCTCTATGTGTTACCTTGCCAGCATATTCCATGTGCTGACCCATTTTGGGCTGCAACGTTAATGTTGCAGACTTTTCAGACGACGATTAAGGAGTCTTAGGTCGTGGTTCTATACTCAGTGATGTTGTTGGAGTTGATGGACTCACTTATCTTCCAAGCCTTCCCCTGTTATCGTTATTAGATGGCCTTAAGCCATATTTATTGTATTAAGTTCTCTTTTGAGACACTCGATGTAATAAGTGTGTGATTGCTACTCTGCTATAAATCCTCCGAGTACTGTGTGGTGTCAGCATTACTGATCTAGGGATGACACCGGAGCACAGAGATCAGACTGTTTGAGGTCTGGTCGCTACACATGATCATTGGGCAGAAGTTTGGGGCAAGGAGATGAAGTACAGAAGGTGGAGTAGTTGACTTTAAAGATCACTTGAAAAACCACACAGAGAAAACCAACTCCAAAATAAAAGCCAAATAATGCAAAAGTTTTTATTGGTCCAAATTTTCATGCTTTATTAATGCAAATGACATGTTACAAAATGCAGGGTGTGACAGACCTACCCCCCTTACAAGAATCTCGTCCCCGAGATTCCTAAACTAGGCTTTAAAGAGATACGGAAACTCGGATCTAAGGTATTCTTCACGTTCCCAGGTTGCTTCTGCTTCAGTGTGGTTGCTCCACTGGACCTTGAAGTACTTGATGGTGCGGCTTCGAGTGCGTCGTTCAGCCTCATCCAAAATGCAGATGGGTCTCTCGCGGTAGGTCAAATTGGGCTGAAGGTCAATGGCTTGGTGATCGACGTCCTTGTAAAGATCAGGCTTGTTTGGAACTTGGAGACACTTCCTGAGTTGTGACACATGGAATACGTTGTGCACATCGGATAGTTCAGGTGGCCGTTCCAACTGGTAAGCCACTTCTCCTCGCCATTCAGTGATCTTGAAGGGGCCGATGTATCTTGGTGCGAGTTTTCCTTTGACATGGAAGCGATGGGTTCCCTTGAGAGGTGTGACCCGGAGATAGACATGGTCTCCAACTCGGAGGATCATGTCTCTACAGCATGAGTCGGCGTAGCTCTTCTGACTTGACTTGGCAGTCTCCAAACGCTCTCTGACAAACTGGACTTGCTCTTGTGCTTCACGGAGGATATCGGGCCCAAAGACTAGTCCTTCTCCGGTCTCTGACCAATTGAGGGGTGTGCGACACTTGCGTCCGTACAACACCTCAAATGGTGCCATCTGGAGGCTCGACTGATAACTGTTGTTGTAGGAGAACTCGGCGAAAGGGAGGCAATCTTCCCACCTAGCCCCATATGCTAAGACACAGGCTCGGAACATGCCTTCGAGTATCTGATTCACTCGTTCCGTCTGACCTCCGGTCTGTGGGTGGAAAGCAGTGCTGAAGGACAACTTGGTCCCATGGCCTCTTGGAACTTCTTCCAGAACCTTGAGGTAAACTGGGTTCCTCGATCTGACACAATCTCCTTGGAAACACCATGAAGGCTTACGATTATGTTGATGTAGACGCTGGCTAGCTGGTTTCCCTTGTAAGTCGTTTTGACCGGAATGAAATGGGCTACTTTGGTCAAATGGTCGACTATGACCCAAATGGAGTCATGTCCCTTATTTGACCTGGGTAATCTAGTGATGAAGTCCATTCCGACTTTATCCCATTTCCATTCAGGCACCTTGAGAGGCTGCAACAATCCAGCGGGTCGCTGATGTTCAGCTTTGACCCTTTGGCATATGTCACACTTAGCGACGAAAGTGGCTATCTCTCTCTTCATGCCATGCCACCAGAATCTTTCCTTTAGGTCTTGATACATCTTGGTTCCTCCGGGGTGGATGGAATATGGGGTGTCATGAGCTTCTTGCAAGATCAAATTCTTGAGCTCTATCTGATTGGGTACGCAAATGCGATTCCCAAACCATATAATTCCTTGCTCATCCTTCAAGAATCCTGGGGCCTTGCCTGCCTTGATCTTCCTCTTGATGCCTTCAATACTCTCGTGTCCCTTCTGAGCTTCCTTAACATCATCCATCAGGGTAGGCCTAACTTCGAGGTTGGCCAAGAACCCTGGTGCAACCAGTTCCAACCCGAAGCTTTCAAGTTCTTCATACAAGGCGGGTAGCCTTCCCTTAATCATAGCGTTCAAGGAAGAAGCCTTTCTGCTTAATGCATCTGCTACCACGTTAGCCTTCCCAGGGTGGTATTGAACATTGAGGTCATAATCCTTGATCAACTCTTGCCACCTTCTCTGCCTCATGTTCAATTTCTTTTGAGTGAAAATATACTTCAGACTTTTGTGATCCGTGTATATCTCACACCGCTTCCCTAGGAGGTAATGTCGCCAGGTCTTCAGGGCATGAACCACTGCTGCGAACTCAAGATCATGAGTAGCGTAGTTCTCTTCATGAGGCCGTAGTTTCCTTGAAAGGTAAGCTACGACTCTGCCCTCTTGCATTAGAACACCTCCCAGTTCGGTTCTTGAGGCATCACAATATATCACAAATTCCTTGTGTACATCTGGTGTGGCCAGAACTAGGGCGGTGGTCAGTCTCTGCTTCAGCTCCTAGAAGCTTTCTTCGCACTTCGGCGTCCATTCAAACTTCTTGTCCTTCTTCAAGAGCTGGGTCATGGGTCGGGCAATGCTTGAGAATCCTTCAACGAACTTGCGGTAATATCCTGCGAGTCCGAGGAAGCTTCTAACTTCCTTCACATTGCTTGGGGATTGCCATTCAGTCACGGCTTCAATCTTAGCAAGATCAACCGATAATCCTTCTTTGGTCAAAACATGACCCAAGAATCCAACTTCACGCAGCAAAAATTCGCACTTGCTGACCTTGGCATACAGTTGGTGCTCTCGAAGCTTGTCTAGGACCATCCTTAAATGTTGCTCGTGCTCTTCTTCCGTCTTCGAGAAGACAAGAATGTCATCAATGAAGACAAAGACCAACTTGTCCAAATATTCCATGAAGACCTTATTCATGAGATACATGAAGTAAGATGGGGCATTGGTCAATCCAAAGGACATGACCATGCATTCATACATGCCATATCTGGTTACAAATGCCGTCTTCGGAATATCTTGGGGTCTGATTTTCAGCTGGTAGTACCCAGATCTGAGGTTGATCTTGGAGAACACCTTGGCCCCATTTAGTTGATCAAACAGGTCTTCAATCTTGGGAAGTGGATACTTGTTCTTGATTGTAACCTCATTGAGGGAGCGGTAGTCACTGCACAAGCGGCTGGTACCGTCCTTCTTTGCCACCAACAGAATAGGTGATCCCCAAGGGGAGGCACTAGGGCGGATAAATCCCTTCCTCAACTACTCTTCCAGTTGCTTCTTCAACTCTGCTAACTCTTCCGATCCCATTCTATAGGGCTTCTTATAGATGGGTCCTGCTCCGGGCATGAGCTCGATGATGAACTCAATGTCTCGGTCAGGAGGCATTCCCGGTAGCTCATCAGGAAAGACATCGGGGTATTCGCATACTACTGGCACTTTCTCCAATCCAACTTCAGTCAGACAGTTGACTTGGTTGGCTTGAGCAAAGGAGGGGTTGGAGGCAAATTTAACTTCGACTCCTTGGTCATTGGTCACAGTTACAGACCGGTTGGCACAATCTAACAAGCCTTGGTGCTTGATGAGCCAATCCATTCCTAAGATCACATCCAAGCCTTGCGATCTTAAGATGATAAGGTCTGCTAGGAAGTCTACCCCATTAATGACAATCCCGACTCCTTTACATCCTATCTTGGCTCTCATCTCTGCTCCGAGGGTTTGTACCACCATAGGGTTATTCAGGGGTGTAGGGGTCATGCCACTCTTTAATGCAAACTTTTGGGTGACAAATGAATGCGTGGCTCCAGAATCAAACAAGATAGTTGCAGGTGCTGAGTTAACAAGGAACGTACCCAGTACGACGTCCGGGTCTTCCTGGGCTTCTTCTATAGTGACATGATTCACACAACCCTTGCCGTTATTGGGTGGATTGCGAGGAGCTTGGTTCCTTGGTGGCATCCCACGGCCTTGGCCTTGGTTATGTGTATTGGGGCGCGGGGCGTCGGGCTTCTTGTCGGGGCAATACTTGGAGTAGTGTCCTGCCTGACCACATCCGAAGCAAGTGACTTGATTGGGGTTGCTGCTCTTGCCAGCATTGTTATTGGGGTTGTTGAAAGCTGGCCTGGGGTTGGCACACTGCTGAGGCTGATAGTTGGTGCGAGGTGCAGGGACTCTTGGCTGCTGATAGGTTGACTTGACCGGGGCTGGCTGCCACGGGCGAGGCTTCTGGTTGCTGGAGCTACCCTTGCTAATCATCTTGCGCTTACGAGTATCGTACAAAGCACGTCGCTTGTCCTCAAGCATGAGTGCCTTGTTCACCAGATCTGGAAAGGTTGGGCAGTCACACACAACAAGCGAATACTGCAGAGTCTGGTTAAGGCCTTCCATGAAGCTCTCCCTTTTGGCAGCATCAGTGCTGACATCCTCAGGAGCATACCTTGAGAGAACATTGAACGTCTGCATGTACTCCTTGACAGTGCTACTTCCTTGCTTCAGGGCTCGGAAGTCACGCTTCATGATGGCCATGATTCCGGAAGGAATGTGGGCCTTGCAGAATTCTGCCTTGAAGTCATTCCAAGTGATGTTTTGCTCAGCATGCATGGCCTTGAATCCATCCCACCAAGCTCTGGCAGTTCCCCCGAGACAGTGAGCAGCATATGCCACCCTCTCACGGTCCTCAGTGCATCCGACTAGTTCCAGCAGATCCTCAATGGTGCGGACCCAGTCGTCTACGTCCAGGGGTTCAGCAGTCTCGATGAATGTGGGTGGTGCATGCTTCTTGAACTCCACCAATGTGGAACATCCATTGCCATTTCCTGCCGGCTAGCGATTGACAGCTTGAGCAATCATCTGGAGGGCTGCAGTGTTGGCTTGGCGTTCCTCTCGGAAGGCTTGGAGAAGCTGAGCCATGTCCATGTTTGGAGGTGGTGGCGGTGGTGGAGCTTGTCCTTGGGTTTGGTCCTGACTGGCTCCTGCTCCGGCTTCTTGCTGCTGGGTAGAGGTACCAGTACGTGTTACAACAGGCATCCTGTTGGAGCGGTCAAGGTCTCATGATTGGGAAAGAGGAGGGGAGGCAATATAGATGGGATGCCTAGTAAGGGGGTTGGTATGACACTAATTGTTTTCATTCAAGGGCCAAAAGGCCAAACACGTTCATTAAAATCCAAATGGGTGATGTAGTCGCTTACAAGTTCCTGAAGGAAAGCACGACGTCCATCAAACACATCAAAAGCAAACACAACACTACATGGTTTCATATGAACCATTACAAGGACTCGACTTCGCATAGGGGTACACGACCTATCCTACCGTAGGGGTTACTAACGGGCATATCCGGGTTGCGAATGATGCCTAAGTGGTGGAACGCTCGGTCGTGTAGTCTGACTCTTCCGGGTCTTCCTCCTCGTCATCAGTAGCATGACTTACTTCATTGCTCGAAGGGGTGGGGGAGTGGAGGAGCTCGACACAGCGTTGCTTTGCCGGTGGTGTGAAGAGCTTGCGGTAATCCTTTGCGCTCATGCGGAGCTGATGTGGTGGTTCTCCATCCTTTGGGGGTCTTCCGCCTTGGTATGCGATCGTGGGCTGACCAGGGGGAGCACCTTCCTTCTTGATCCTATCCGTCTTCCCTTGTGCTTGGCAAAGAAGTGCCTTGGTCTCATGATGTTCTTTTCGGAGCCCCATTGATTCCGAGGCCAAGTGTTGTGCCAAACTATCGGCACAAAGGCTGAAGTAGGTCTGGAATCGGAGTGGAAGTCCTTCTTCTAATGGTGGAGCTGGTGCAGTGCTCTCATCCTCACCTTCCTTCCGATAAGGCAAGAAGCGGGTTGCCAACTCGTCTGCCATCTCTGGAAGAAGGTCTCGGAGGCGGGTGAGTGCCTTGAGGGTTGCCGTCTCGACGGCAAGAACCAGTGTTGCCATCTGGGTCCCTCGAAGAACCAGCTTGTTGGAGAGTCATTAGCCTTCACAATCACTTCCACATGATACTCCATCTCGGTGTCATTGATCCAATGCTCATGGTAGGTGAAAGTGGGGGCTCGGTAAAACTGGCATTTCTTGAGGCTATCCTCGAGAAGCATGGGAAATCCGATGGTCAGGAAGTCTTCGGGTATGGCAGCCATCTACAAAGGTTGAATGGGAGAGGTCAATATGGAAATATATCTTGGGTTTGGTAAGCTTAGAGGAGAAGAGAAGTATAGATGGTTTTGCAAAATGAGTTTTATCCTAACTAACGCCCATGCTAACTAAGGCTTCCTACAGTTAGGATGGCTCTGATACCAGCTCTGTGGGGACCCCGACTCATAAGTCGTGATCACTGAATGCATGTGTACAGTGATCCCAGAGATCAATGCTCACTGAACACACAGAAGCTGAATAACAAGAGTCTTACATCCATACATATCGTCTTACACAAATTATGACCATTATGGTCAAGTCTTACATAGATAAAGCCACAAGGGTTGAATACCAAATAAACTTAAGCAGCAGAAATCTTCGTTGATAAGTAGAACCCATGCCATCTGCCTTAACCCTACAGGCATTCTGATTGGGAAACATCCTAGTTCGCATGTTCGTCTCGAAAGAACTCTTCTTCGAACTCCTGTTCTTCCATGCCTGGCCAATTAAATAACCAGTGGCAAGCCAATGAGTACTCTGAATGTACTCGCAAGCAACCCATGTTTTGGCTCAAGATACAACAATGCATGACATAGGTAAATTTTTGCAGAAAGCTAATTTTGTCGTGTTATGACATGCTCAATAACTGGTAAATCATGCATCACATGAATTCAAGTAACCATAGGGGCTAGTTACAGATATCAACATAAAGGGAGTGGGCTCCAACCCAACTCATCCATGTCAAGTCCTTTGACTTGGCCCAAGTAGTACTTCCCACACACATTGGTTTGTAAAAAAGTGAACGTAGCCCAAGAGCGGTTACCCAACTGTCCTTGACCGTGGACACGGCCATTCGAATAGTTTTACACTCTAAAGAGGTTGCACACTTTACCCACAAGATACGGGGAACTTCCGTGTCATCCACGAGCCGCGGTACCTCAAGTACCCGGGGTAAGCACCCAATCACTATCTTTCCCTAGACGACACTAACATAGTGTCCACTCGATTGGTAGTAACCCCCGTGCCCAACATTTCACATCTTAAAATTGACGAGCCTCGCTCCCATATTCATCACATACCACAAGCACGAGGTACCAATGGTGTGTCCGGTGCCCTGTGAAAACAGTCATGGCCGCCCTACCTAGCATGACCCCGTCCCGAGAGAGCGTAACAACAACTCTCCCATCACTAGTAATGTGGGCTCCAAGCTAGTATCGGCCTAGGTAATCAATAATGCCCTTTCCCATATAAGGGTAGAGTGGTTGCGCATGTAAGGTTGGAATAACGGTCGCAACTTAAACCAATCCGTTTTGAAAACAACACACACAATTGCCTCGGTACACCACTTCGTCATCAAGTGGCTACCCAACTCATTATCTCCCTTGGGCATAAGTGGCACCCGGCGGGGTTTTCGAAAAGTCTTTTGAAAATACTTTGTCTCCATCACCATGCATATTCCCGTCCCCTTTTTGCGTAGCAACTACTTTAGCATCCTATCTACTCCCACTGGCATAACCCTCATAGGAATGTAGGGTCATGCACAATGCAAGTATCAACAAGGAAGTAACGAAGGCAACCCACCAAAGTGGTTACCATCTCATCATGATCCCGATGCAACAATAATAAAGTGCTATATGACATGCATAAAAAGGGTTTCATAGACATGGTCAAAGGCTGCTTGCCTGGCTCAACAAAGTCTTCTGGGTCTTCAAAGTCTTCTAGTCCAACTCCTTCGTCAACAACTTAATCTATCGTCGCAAAATAATAACAAGAAAAATAAGGCAATAATAAAACAGAAAAACCAAAGTGCTCATAAAAATGTCAACTCATTTTTGTTAAATACTAGGGTGAAAACTAAGAAGGGGAAAATTCCTAGTTTTGGATTTGGAGTCATGGAAACAGTGCTAGGAATTTTAAATGACAGGCATAAATGCTTAAATTCAAATTTAAATTTGAACAGTGAAGAAAAGTTGGTTTGATAAGAATGAAAACTGCACCAATAAATAGGTGGGATTATTACAAGAATTTAGTAGTTGGAATTATTGCATTTGGAGTAATATTTAGTCCAGAGGAATTTTTGGAAAAGTGACAGAAAAAGAAAAGGAATAAGGGCTCTGTGCCTGCTGGGCCAGAACAGCCGCAGCGCAGCAGGCCCAGCCAAAGACGCGGCCCAGCGCACTGGTGCATGCGCGCACGCCAGGTTTAAACCTGATGGGCGGGGCCTAGGCGTCAGCGAGAGAGAGCGGGGCGATGGAGAGGAGAGGCTGACAGGCAGGGCCCGCCTGTCATTCCTAACCCTGCGACAGAGGGCCGGTAAGCTCACAGGCGTCGATGTAGGTCACGGCAAGGTCGGGCGAGGGTACGGATGGACTCAGTGTCGAGTCGTCGTTCGGGTGGATGTGGTTGCGGTCGCCGGGGTGGCCTGGTTCGCCGGCGACGAGGTCTCGCGGTGGAGAAGCTTCGGGCGTCGTCGGTTCCGGCCGTTTCTGGCTGCAAAAGAAGCAGGGGAGAAGGGGGAAGTGATCAGGGGTGCTCGGGGGTTCCAGATTGAGGCAGAGTAGGAGCGGGGGAGGCATGTACCTCGCGAACTCCGTCGAGCCGAAGCGGCGGAGCTCGAGCTTGATCTCGAGCTTGGGTGGCTCTAGAGAGGAACTGGGGGTGCATGGGGATGATTCGGTGGTGCAGAGAGCGAGTGGTGAGGAGTGGAGAGCTCGGGGAGACTCTTAAATAGGTGTGCGACTGTCCACCGAGGACCCGTGCATCGGCGAGCCTGCTGCGGTTGCTACGGGTCACGGGGGCGCGCGTGGGCGTGTCTGGGGTGCTTGTGGGGTTGGTCGAGGGTGAGGGGAGAGAAGAGAGGGAAAGCAGGGGGCAGGGCACCGCGCGTGCGAGCACACTCACTGGGCCCTCGGGCGGCCGGCGCATGTGCGAGCTGGGGCGAGAGGAGGGAGAAGGAGGAGGGGGCCGACCAGCTGCCGTGTTGCGGACGTCGAGGCATCTCGTCAGGCCCGCTGGGGAGGCCCAAGGTGGCCGGGGGCGGCTACAGTGAGGGAGCGCACTGTAGCACGCTCCAGAGCGCCCAAATGGTCGGCATGGCCATTTTCTATGCAGTGTGGGCACGGCCAAAGGTGTCTGGTGGCTCTAGGGGGGAGTAAAGAATGGGGGAGGGGCATTGGATGCCCTGGGTGGCCACTGGGGTGAGGAGGGAGGTGAGAAAGGAGAAGAATGCTGCTATCCAGAAGGGTAAATGGGGATGTTTCACTCTTCAATCATTGAGCTGAGGCCAGGGAAGAGTTACTGGAGGTAGGAGAGGACTAGGAGGAGCTGTGGTAAAAAGTTGAGCTCAAGGAGAATAGTCCTAGTGGCCAAAATGGTGATTTTTGAAAAGTGGCAGAAGGTGTTTGATAATGGTTTGGGCAAGCAAAATATTTCCAATTGCCATGAGACTCCACACGGTGAAATGACACATATAATTAGGGCCTTCCACCAATTTGGAGCTTATTTGGGCAAAGTTGCCAATGCGACTTTTGTAAACCCTAGAAATTAGCAGAAATGAACTTGTGTAGATCTAGTTGAGCAAATCACTTCTCCTTGATACACCACTTGTTGTAGTGGCCTCATTTGGTCATCTGAACATGCCCACAAAAGTTGGGGTCAAGGAGAGAAAGTTGGTAGTACAAAATTGTTCAAATTTGATTCTGGTCAGAGAGGGTTTTGGGGCATTTTGGTGAACCAAAATGACCTTGATTGACATCAGGCTTTGCAAGGTGGTCACGATATGCATTCATGACTTGGTGGATTTTCCTTGGATTTTTGTGGAAATATTTCCTGTATAAATATTTCAAATCCTTGAAATGGGTAGAAATGGTTTTGGAAGGTTTTGTCCAATATTTTGAACATGACCATGTGTTCAAACTCTTATATATTGGTAATATATGCCCACTTAGTTTCCCTGATTTTTGTCAAATATTTTTAAAACAATAAAATAATTTTTCCCTATTAAAGACCATTTCTGTCCTTAAGAAAAAGCTTTTAAAGAAAATAGGAAAATAACTCTTAAAATTATATTTTTGTGGTTTATGGGAATCCTATATCTAATAGGTTTCAAATATACTCTTTGAAATATTTTTCATACCCCAAATCAAGTACTTGTAGTGCAAACCTCAACTCAGGGGTTTTTGGAAAACTAATTTTTGAAAATACTATTTGGCCAAATTATTTTTGTAAGAAAATACTATATTGCACTATACACATGGCATGATCATTGGGCAGAAGTTTGGGGCAAGGAGATAAAGTACAGAAGGTGGAGTAGTTGACTTTAAAGAGCACTTGAAAAACCACACAGAGAAAAGCAACTCCAAAATAAAAGCCAAATAATGCAAAAGTTTTTGTTGGTCCAAATTTTGATGCTTTATTAATGCAAATGACATGTTACAAAATGCAGGGTGTGACTATCTATGGTGCAAATGAGGTGAGGAGGAGGAGGCAGCCGAGACAAGCTTGGACGAGGAGGAGGAGAGAATGAAGTGGGGAAAGTGAGTGTGGTAGGTGGCTGTCCAAAATATCTAGCTGGTCTTAGGTTACTAATGGCGCACCACCTACAAATGCGCCATTAGTAACCCTGGTTACTAATGGCACACCTGCCAGAGGTGCGCCATTACTAGTTTTGCAAAAAAAAAATCTCAGTAGTGGCGCACCGTGGGTGTGGTGCGCCATTACTAGTTTGAGCTAGTAATGGCGCACTTCGCCCAGGTGTGCCATTACTACTTTTGAAAAAAAAGTAAAAAACAATTTGTCAGTAGTGGCGCACCGAGCGTGTGGTAACTAGTAATGGCGCACTGTGCCCTGGTGCGCCATTAATAGTTTTGGAAAAAAAATTCCTAGTAATGGTGCACCATGTGTCTGGTGCGCCATTAGTAATGAGGACACTAATGGCGCACCTGTATCTGGCGCGCCACTGCTATATAGCAGTGGCGCACCACATACATGGTGCACCATTAATGTCCATATCAGCTATAGCCCTTTTCCTAGCAAAAAGGCTTTAAAGAATAACGCTTGTTGGGAGGCAACCCAATTTTATTTTTGTTCTTTGATTTTTTGCTTCTATTTTGAAATAAATAATTCATCTAGCCTCTTGTTAGATGTGGTTTTGTGTTTTAGTTAGTGTTTGTGCCAAGTAAGACCTTTGGGATGGCTTACGATGATAGTTGATTTGATCTTGCTGAAAAACAAAAACTTTTGTGCCCAGTCCCAGAATTTTTAAAAATCACAGAAGCGTGATAAAATTCTGAATTTTTACACAAGATTTATATACAAATTTCCTCTGTTGTGCTAATTTTAAAGAATTTTTGGAGTTACAGAAGTATATGAGAGTTACATATTACTACAGACAGTTCTGTTTTTGACAGATTCTGTTTTCTATGTGTTGTTTGCTTATTTTGATGATTCTATGGATAGTATCGGGGGGTATGAACTAGGGATAAGTTGGAATATAGTATATATTACACCAATATAAATAAAGAATCAGTTCACAACAGTACCAAAAGTGGTGATTTATTTTCTTATACAAACGGAGTTTATGAGATTTTCTGTTGAGTTTTGTGTTGTGAAGTTTTCAAGTTTTGGGTAAGGATTTGATAGACTATGGAATAAGGAGTGGCAAGAGCCTAAGCTTGGGGATGCCCAAGGCACCCCAAGGTAATATTCAAGGACAACCAAGAGCCTAAGCTTGGGGATGCCTCGGAAGGCATCCCCTCTTTCGTCTTCGTCTATCGGTAACTTTACTTGAGGCTATATTTTTATTCGCCACATGATATGTGTTTTGCTAGGAGCGTCTTGTATGATTAGAGCCTTTGCTTTTTAGTTTTCCTCAATAATCCTTGCCGTACACACCTTTTGAGAGGGACGCGCATGAATCTTGATTTATTAGAATACTCTATGTGCTTCACTTATATCTTTTGAGCTAAGCAATGATGCTCTAGTGCTTCACTTATATCTTTTTAGAGCATGATGGTGGTTTTATTTTATAGAAATTATTGAACTCTCATGCTTCGCTTATACTATTTTGAGAATCTTTAAACAGCATGGTAATTTGCTTTGGTTATAAATTTATTCCTAATATGATAGGCATCCAAGAAGGATATAATAAAAACTTTCATATAAAGTGCATTGAATACTATGAGAAGTTTGATTCCTTATGATTGTTTTGAGATATAAAGATGCTGATATTAGAGTCATGCTAGTGAGTAATTTTGAATTTGAGAAATACTTGTGTTGAAGTTTGTGATTCCCGTAGCATGCACGTATGGTGAACCGTTATGTGATGATGTCGGAGCATGATTCATTTATTGATTGTCTTCCTTATGAGTGGCGCTCGGGGATGAGCGATGGTCTTTTCCTACCAATCTATCGCCCTAGGAGCATGCGCGTAGTACTTCGTTTAGATAACTAATACATTTTTGCAATAAGTATGTGAGTTCTTCTCGACTAATGTTGAGTCCATGGATTATACGCACTCTCACCCTTCCACCATTGCTAGCCTCTCTAGTTCCACGCAACTTTCGCCGGTACCATAAACCCATGATATACCTTCCTCAAAACAGCCACCATACCTACCTATTATGGCATTTCCATAGCCATTCCGAGATATATTGCCATGCAACTTTCCACCATTCCGTTTATTATGACATGGTCCATCATTGTCATATTGCTTTGCATGATCGTGTAGTTGACATCGTATTTGTGGCAAAGCCACCATTCATAATTCTTTCATACATGTCACTCTTGATTCATTGCACATCCTGGTACACCGCTGGAGGCATTCACATAGTCATATTTTGTTCTAAGTATCGAGTTGTAATTCTTGAGTTGTAAGTAAATAAAAGTGTGATGATCTTCATTATTAGATCATTGTCCCATGTGAGGAAAGGATGATGGAGACTATGATTCCCCCACAAGTCGGGATGAGACTCCGAACGAAAAAAGAGGCCAAAAAAATGAGAGAAGTCCCAAATAAAAAAGAGAGAAAAGAGAGAAGGGACAATGTTACTATCCTTTTACCACACTTGTGCTTCAAAATAGCACCATGATCTTCATGATAGAGAGTCTCCTACGTTATCACTTCCATATACGAGTGGGAAATTTTCATTATAGAACTTTGATTATATATTCCAATGATGGGCTTCCTCAAATTCCCCTAGGTCTTCATGAGCAAGCGAGTTGGATGCACACCCACTTAGATTCTTTTTGAGCTTTCATAAACTTATAGCTCTAGTGCATCCGTTGCATGGCAATCCCTACTCACCCACATTGATATCTATTGATGGGCATCTCCACAACCTGTTGAGATGCCTAGTTGATGTGATACTATCTCCTTCTTTTTGTCTTCTCCACAACCACCTTCTATCCACCTATAGTGCTATGTCCATGGCTTACGCTCATGTATTGCGTGAAAGTTGAAAAAGTTTGAGAACATCAAATCTATGAAAAAATTGCTTGGCTTATCATCTGGGTTGTGCATGATTTGAATATTTTGTGTGATGAAGATGGAGCATAGCCATACTATATGATTTTGTAGGGATAAGCTTTGTTTGGCCATGTTATTTTGAGAAGACATAATTGCCTTGTTATTATGCTTGAAGAATTATTGTTTTTATGTCAATATTAAACTTTTGTTTTGAATCTTATGGATCTAAACATTCATGCCACAATAAATAAAATTACACGAATAAATATGTTAGGTAGCATTCCACATCAAAAATTCCATTTTTATCATTTACCTACTCGAGGACGAGCAGGAGCTTGGGGATGCTTGATACGTCTCCAACGTATCTATAATTTTTGATTGTTCCATGCTATTATATTATCTGTTTTGGATGTTTTATGTGCATTAATATGCTATTTTATATTATTTTTGGGACTAACCTATTAACCTAGAGCCCAATGCGAGTTCCTATTTTTACCTGTTTTTGAGTTTCGTAGAATAGGAATACCAAATGAAGTCCAAACAGAATGAAACCTTTGCGATGATTTTTCTTGGACCAAAAGACAACTAGGAGACTTGGAGATGAAGTCGGAGGAGCCATGAGGCGACCACAAGGATGGAGGGTGCGCACAGGGGGGTAGGGCGTGCCCCCACCCTTGTGGGCCTCCCATGCACCTCCTGATCTAATTCATTCACCTATATATTCCCAAATATTCCCAAACCACCAGAGGCATCCACGAAAACACTTTTCCACCGCCGCAACCTTCTGTACCCGTGAGATCCCATCTAGGGACCTTTTCCGGCACCATGCCAGAGGGGGATTTGATAACGGAGGGCTTCTACATCATCTCTATTGCCCTTTCGATGAAGCACGAGTTGTTTACCACACACCTATGGGTCCATATCTAGTACCTAGATGGGTTCTTCTCTTTCTTTGATTCTCAATACCATGGTCTCCTTGATGTTCTTGGAGATCTATTTGATGTAATACTTTTTTGCGGTGTGTTTGCCGAGATCCAATGAATTCTGGATTGATGATCAACTTATCTATGAATATTATTTGAATCTTCTCTGAATTCTTTTATGCATGATTTGATATCTTTGTAATTCTCTTCGAACTATCGGTTAGGTTTGGCCAACTAGATTGGTTTTTCTTGCAATGGGAGAAGTGCTTAGCTTTTGGTTCAATCTTGCAGTGTCCTTTCATAGTGATAGTAGGGGCAGCAAGGCGCATATTGTATTGTTTCCATCGAGGATAAAAAGATGGGGTTTTCATCATATTGCTTGAGTTAATTCCTCTACATCATGTCATCTTACTTAATGCGTTACTCCGTTCTTTATGAACTTAATACTCTAGATGCATGCTGGATAGTGGTCGATGTGTGGAGTAATAGTAGTAGATGAAGACTCATTTTGGTCTACTTGACATGGACATGATGCCTATATTCATGATCATTTACTTAGATATCGTCATAACTTTGTGCTTTTCTATCAATTGCTCGACAATAATTTGTTCACCCATCATATTATTTGCTATCTTGAGAGAAGCCTCTAGTGAAACCTATGACCCCCGGGTCTATTTTCCATCATATAAGTTTCTGATATACTATTTTGCAATCTTTTACTTTCCAATATATAAACCAAAAATACCAAAAATATTTACTTTATCGTTTATCTATCTCTATCAGATCTCACTTTTGCAAGTAACTGTGAAGGGATTGACAACCCCATTATCGCGTTGGGTGCAAGTTGTTTGATTGTTTAGGTATTCAGTGATTTGTGCGTTGTCTCCTACTGGATTGATACATTGGTTCTCAAACTAAGGGAAATACTTATCTCTACTTTCGTGCATCACCCTTTCCTCTTCAAGGGAAAAACCAATGCAAGCTCAAGAAGAAGCACAACCATTGCGCCATGGACCGCCATCAGCTCATCGACCTCCACGTGATATGTGGTTAGTCTTGCGCGGCGATGCTCTGGAGGTAGGGGCAGTGGGGTATTGGAGACATGAGGATGTTTCGCGGGCGCCATTTAAGCAATCAGGCCGGGGCCGTGATAGAGATCGGTGGGTTACTTGACTGGATCCGAGCAGAACGTAGATGTGGTTGAAGTTGTAGTTGCGGAGGCGACGGTTTGAGCTGCCGGTAGGGGGAGGGGGGATACTGAGGAAATTTGATGGGTGGGGATGTGGTTGGAGGAATAAATTCTAAAATAGCGTGCCTAATGAAAATTTCGCTGCGAAACTTGAAACTTGGGCGGGGGAAACACACAACACAAACGAAGTGCACAAAATACTCGTGTGCAAGAAAAGAGAAAATTGGCAGATCCCGTCTCCAAAAAAATGTACACGTGTAGTTGATTTTTTCGGTCTATGGTAAACCTGGCTTATTAGGAAACATCACACAGGTAACTGAATTATGGATCATTAACGCAAAAACGCACACAGGTACGCCATAGAAACCGTGTGTTTTGTGGTCTTCTAATAATTCTTATATCTATCAAGATCTCGAACCACGCCTAATTTCAAAAATCTCTTTCATTGTATTAGGATTATTCAATGTACATGAATGAGGCAAGGTAACACCCGATGAGAAATCATCAGTTTATGAAATGCAATCAAGTGACAACCTACCTCGCTCGCGTAGCCAGACTTGACCCTATGCAACAACAGAGAGGCTTGCTGCCATCCGCCGGCGCAGCAATTTAAGCCGGTGCATGGCCAACTCGCGCGACGAGGTGGGACTAAAAACCAGCTGCGACCAGCTCTAGTCTCCTCTGGTGCCTGCGGGCGGACATTTCGGTAGTTTTTGGGATCGGGGTGTGGCTAGAAAACTTCAGTAGACACATGCTAATCAACTCTCAAAGCCCTGATGCGCTTTACCGACATTGTATGTTAATAATAGATAGTACCAACTAAAAGTACTACTGGTAATTTGCTCTAAGACTATTACGTATGTAGTACTAGAAGATGCTCGTAATTAATTATACAAACTTACGGGCGACACACACACTGACTACTTCTCCCACGTTGCCATCGGGGCATGCTGGCCAGACATCGGCGTTCTCCTTCCCAGCCTTTTAGGCGGCAACCCACCGTACTTTGATGTCCTCCAAGCT
This sequence comes from Triticum urartu, assembly GCF_003073215.2. NCBI lineage: Eukaryota > Viridiplantae > Streptophyta > Magnoliopsida > Poales > Poaceae > Triticum > Triticum urartu. The sequence continues at coordinate 389,489,770 of NC_053027.1, read as the reverse complement.
CTCCTCAGCACGGTGTGCGGGCTCTTCTTTCTTGCGGCGGCAGGACTCTCTTTTCTTGACTGCTTTCTGCCTTTTTCGCTCCTTCTGCATGGCTTTGGCCGCCTCTAGATCCACTGTCCATTCGGCCATGGTAGCCTCAAAGTCCGCCCACGTAACTGTGTGGCCGCTGGCGGCGATGAACTCGGCGCCACGAGATGCCATCGCTTCCTTACAAGTTACCGTGCGCCGCGGTGCCATGAACGACGCATGGAGAGAGCTTTGGGATGGAGCGGCCGGGCAGCCGTACATTGCGGTAGTTTTTAAGAGCTCAATGACAAACGACGAAGGAAATTTGGCTTCCCTTACAATTTTTCTCATTCATTATCACACATGGTTCATCTTCGTCGCCTCCGGAAACAGTGTGCGCTGAGCCTATTGTGTCTTGCGTTATGATTGGCTGGAACCCCAGCCACGCGGATCGCGCGTGTTCACCGTAGGATGTAATAACCCACAAATATAGGGGATCATTTGTAGCCTTTTTCGATAAATAAGAGTGTTGAACCCAACGAGGAGCTAAAGGTAGAGCTCCTATTCCCTCAAGTTCTATCGACCACCGATACAACTCTATGCACACTTGACGTTTGGTTTACCAGAAACAAGTATGAGACTATTTTGTAGGTGTGATGCTCGAACTACTTTGCAAGAATAAAAGTAGAAGTACTTTGCAAGATAATAAAAGTTAGGTGTTTAGTAAAAGGGTTTGTGTCAAGAAGAAAGTTATTTGTGCCTAGGCAATCGATAACAAGTACCGGTAATCATTCTTGTAATTTTATATGAGGGAGAGGCATGAGCTAACATACTTTCTCTACTTGGATCATATGCATTTAAGATTGGAAGTCTAGCAAGCATCAGCAACTACTAAAGATCATTAAGGTCGTGAAACCCAACCATAGCATTAAGTATCAAGTCCTCTTTACTCCCATACGTCATAACCCACCTACTCGGGTTTAAGTTCTATCACTCTCGCAACCCACCATAAGCAAATCATGAACATATTGCAACACCCTATAGCGGGGGGCCCTCACATTTGTGCGAGACGGAGGGCACCATAGGATAGTACCATAAATAAAATATACAATCATACCAACCAAGATCACGATTAACCCATAGGACAAAACAGATCTACTCAAACATCATAGGATAACCATTGATCATTGGGAAATAATATATGTTGTTGAGCACCATGTTTAAGTAGAGATTACAGCGGGGAGAAGAGGTGTTACATAGCTGCATAGAGGGGGAGAAAGTGGGTGTTGACGGTAGCAAGATTGTTGATGTAGATCGTCATCCCGATCGTTGCCCCGGCGGCACTCTGGCGCCACCGATAGCGAGGGGGAGAGAGCCCCCTCCTTCTTCTTCCTTTGCCTCCCCCTAGATGGGAGGAGAGTTCCCCCTCTGGTCCATGGTCTCCATGGCGGTGGAGGGGCCGGAGCCCCTCCGAGATTGGATCTCCCTCTCTGTTATCTTTTGTTTCGCGCTCCCCGGATCTGGTCGAAAACCGTTTCTTATATTCCGGGAGATCCGTAACTCGGATTGCGCTGAGATTTTACCATGAGTTTTTCCAGATATAAGCTTCGTTGCGACCGAAGTAGAGCTCCAACCGACGTCCCAGGAGGGCACAACCCACCACCACAAGCTAGGCCCCCCTGGCGCGCCCTGTTGTCTTGTGGGCTGTGTGGGCCTCCGTTTGCGGCGATTCCAACTCCCAAAAATCACATATATTCCAAAATAATTCTCCGTGAAATTTTATTGCATTTGGACTTCGTTTGATATGGATACTTTGCGATACAAAAAACATGCATAAAACAGGAACTGGCACTGGGCACTGGATCAATAGGTTAGTCCAATAAATCATATAAAAAGTTGCCAAAAGTATGTAAAAGTGATATAATATTGGCATGAAACAATCAAAAATTATAGATACGACGGAGACGTATCAGCATCTCCAACCTTAATCCCTGCTCGTCCTCGAGTAGTTAAATGATAAAAAATATAATTTTTGATGTGGAATGCTACCTAGCATAAACTTGATAATATATCTAATCATGGCATGAATATTAAGACATAGGTGATTCAAGGCAATAGTCTACAATTTGACATAAAGACATCAATACTCAGGCATCCCAACAAACAATCATGTCTTTCAAAGTATCAACGCTAAAGAAAGCTATCCCTACAAAATCATATAGTCTTGTCATCCTCTGTCTTCTTAACACAAAGTATTTATCATGCACAACCCCAATGACAAGCCGAGCAATTGGTTCATACTTTTTAACGCGCTTCAGCTTTTTCAACCCTCACGCAATACATGAGCGCAAGCCATGGATATAGCACTACAGGTGGAATAGAGTATGATGACAGGGGTAAATATAGAGAAGACAAAAAAGTAAGAAAGTCTCACATCGACGCGTCTAATCAACGAGCTATGGAGATGCCCATCAATCGATATCAATGCGAGGAGTAGGGATTGCCATGCAACGAATGCAGTAAGATCTATAAGTGTATGAAAGCTCAATATGAAAACTAAGTGGCTATGTATCTAATCCTATAATGAAAATTCCCACTGGTATATGAAAGTGACAACATAGGAGACTCTCCATATGAGAAACATGGTGCTACTTTGAAGCACAAGTGTGGTAAAGGATACTAACAATGCCCCTTCTCTCTTTGTTTATTTATTATTTTTTTTCTTTTTTTTTCTTTCTTTTTTTTCCTTTTTTCCTTTTTATATATTTTCTCTCTCATTGTCCGGAGTCTCATCCCGACTTGTGGGGGAATCATAGTCTCCATCATCCTTTCCTCACTGGGGCACTGCTCTACAAATGAGTAATGATGATCATCCCACTTCTATTTAGTTATAACTCAAAAGAAATAAAAATTACAACTCGATACCTATGACAAAGTATGACTCTATATGAATGCCTCCGGCATGTACCAGGATGTGCAATGATCTAGCGTAACATGTATGATAAATGATGAATGGTGGCTGAGCCACAACTACTACGTTAGCTATATGATCATGCAAAGCAATATGACAATGAATGCTCAAGTCATCAAACGGAAGCGGTGGAAGTTGCATGTCAATATATCTCAGAATGGCCATGGAAAAGCCATAATAGGTAGGTATGGTGGCTGTTTTGAGGAAGATATAATAAGGCTTATGTTTGATAGAGCGTATCATATCACGGGGTTTGGATGCACCTGCAAAGTTTGCACCACGTCTCAATGTGAGAACGGGCAATGCATGGTACCGTAGAGGCCAGCAAATTGCGGAAAGGTAAGAGTGTGTATATTACATGGACTCACATTAGTGATAAAGAACTCATATACTTATTGCAAGAGTTTATTATCCCTCGAAGCAAAGTACTACTACGCGTGCCCCTAGGGGGATAGATTGGTAGGAAAATACCATCGCTCGTCCCCGACCACCACTCATAAGGAAGACAGTCAACAATAAATCATGCTCCAACATCATAGCATAACGAGAGACTATAGGTGCATGCTTTAGGAATCACAAACCTTAACACCAATATTCCTTCTAAACACAACCATTTACTAGTACCTCCCACATATTCCATCTCTATATCGCAAAACTATTGCAAGGAATCGAACATATCATATTCAGTAATCCATAAGTTTTATGTAGGATTTTATGACTAACCATGCAATTGACCAATTCCTTCTAACTCTCTAAATAGATATAAGTGAAGCGTGAAAGTTTAATTCTTTATATAAAATACCATGATCTAACAAATATAAGTGAAGCAAAAGAGCATTCTTCAAATAATGGTATTTTATGTGAAGAGAAACAGGCAATCGATACTTCAAATGATATAAGTGAAGCACATGAAGCATTCTACAAGGCCATACTCAAAAGATATAAGTGAAGTGCAATGAGCATTCTATAAATCAACCATGGACTATCTCATACCAGCATGGTGCATAAAATAAAAATGAAAACTAAATGCAAAAGATGCTCCAAGATTTGCACATATCATGCGAATGAAACGAAACCGAAAACATACCGATACTTGTTGAAGAAAGATGGAATGCCTTCCGGGGCATCCCCAAGCTTAGACGCTTGAGTCTCCTTGAATATTTACTTGGTGTGCCTTGGGAATCCCCAAGCTTGAGCTCTTACCTCTCCTACTTCTCCTCACATCGAGACCTCCTCGATCTTCGAAAACTTCATCCACAAAAAACTCAACAAAAAACTTGGTAAGATCCATTAGTATAATAAAGAAAATAACTACTCTAAGTACTATTGCAAACCAATTCATTTTTTTGCATTGTAGCTACTGTAATATAACTTTTCCATAGCTTATACTACCGATAAAAATCGATAGTTTCATCAAAACGAGCAAAACAATGAATCAAAAACATAATCTGCGCCGCAGGAAAAGAAACCGCTCCTTCGCCCCGCTCCACTCCGCTTCGCTGCGCCGCCCGCCACTCCGGCCTCGGCGCCCACTAGCTCGCGCAGGCTGCCACTCCGGCACCGTCGCCCACCGCCTGATGGCCATCCCGCCGCCCTCCGCTCATGGCCGGACTCAGGAGCTGTGCCGGCTCGAGTTGAGCCCCTCCTCTGCGGGATCTGAGGCTCCGTCCTACCGCGACGTTGTCTGCCCCCCCCACCGCCGCCTGCCTCTCTATCGCCTCTGCCTCTTCCCCAGGCGCCCCCGATCGCTCGCCGCGTCCCCCACTCTGAGATCCACCGGGTGGCGCATGACGCCGCCCACGATGGGCCCGCCCACGGCGAGGGCTAGATGGCCTCCACGGGCGAACGAAGGCCCTACTCCCCGCGCCGCCACCGACGCCCACGTCGCGACCCTGACACGCGTCGGGCCCTGCCTCCGCCCCCGCCTCCGAGCGTGTGTCCTTGGTGCTACGGTGACCACCCGCGTGCGGAATGCCGCCGGGACGTGCGTTGCCGGCGTTGTCGCTTCTTTGGCCACATCGCCCGGAACTGCACCGCACCTCGGTCTTCCTTGCCCCCCTCCGATGCCCCCCCGGCCCCCAAACGTCCGCGTGTTTCCTCCCTGCGGCCATCGAACTCCTCGGTGTCTAGTGTGGCAGGCCCCCACCAGCCCGCGACTTCCAGGTCTGGCTCCCTGCCGTCCTCCTCCACTGCGCCGTCCCCTATCACCGCCACTCCCTCCCCGTCGACCACCCCTCCTGCGTCCGCATCGCACGAGATCACCGCGATGTCGGGACACCCTTCACTCCGGCCCGCGGGGGCGGTCTGCTTCGTGCCCCGCTCCGAGCGCATCGACGCGGCAGAGCACGCCCTTGGGTTGGCCTTGGTCGCCTCAGTTGCGGGGCATCACTCAGGCGTGTCTGCGGCGGATGTTGCCGACGCCCTGCGTTCTCGCCTCCAGCTCGGTCCAGATGAGTTCTCCGTCCACCCCACCCACAACGAGGAATTCCTCCTCCGCTTCTCCGACCCGGCCACCCGGGCACGTGTGGCCATCGCCCTGTCCATGGCCCGAACTTCCGCCTGATCTTCCAGCCATGGAGGCGCCTAGCCGGCGCTGAGCCACTCAGCATGCGCATCCATGTGCATGTCAAAATATTTGGCATCCCGGAGCATGGCTGGGATACCTCGTCGGTCGTTCAGCTCCTCTCCCCTTTCTGCATGGTTGGCCGCCTTGCTCCTGAAACTGCAGACGGTAGTGATCTTTCCGTCTTCAAGCTCAAGGCTTGGATGACGAACCCCGATGGGATCCCCCGCACCTCTGAACTGCTGCTCGAGGAGCCGGATGCGTTCGCCGGGGCTAACCCTGACCGCGTTGAGGGCTTTGCACTTCCGGTCATGCGTTTCTTGGTGTCCATCCACGTCCGCCGTTCAGCCGACTACCGCTTCCCTTCGCCGCCGCCGCCACCACCGCCGCCTTGTGACGGTGACGCCGATGCCTTCGACCGCGGCTCCCCTCCTTGCCCGGACGCTTGGCCACGCCGCCACGACTTCCCACGTTCATCCGGAAGCAGGCAGGCTCGCTGCCCCCCGGCCGTGGCTTCTCCAGTCATCGCCGCCACGCGCCACCCCCTCTACATCGGGAGTGGCGTGGGCTCCTGGGTCCCTGCCCAGCCACTGGCAGGGTACCACATCACACTCTGGTCCACACCAGGCTCATGCCTCCGTCGGTGGGCCCTCTTGCCGTCCTGCGGCCTTGCGTCACGCCTGAGATGCTGCCGGCCACTACCAACCCTATCCTTGCGCTGACCAGGGTCCCCTCCATTCGAAATCCACCCCAGGCCCGCCCACCGCACCCCTTGCATCTGATCTGCCGCTCATTATGGAGACTTCCCAGACTCCCAACGGTCCCCTGCATGCGGCCAATCCGGATGGTTCTGCTCCTCCCCTAGCGTTGTCACTACTGCGGCCCCACCCCTCCTCCATGAGCTTCGAGTCGCCTTTTCTGGATCCCGAGGATGCCCAGGTGGCCCCGCCTGCCTCTGTCACCCCACTACAGGAGATCGACTCACCATCCATTGGCCAGGCACCAGCAGCTGTCGCCTGCACACCTCCCGGGCCTGCAGCAGATTCCCCGATCCTGGACGGCCAACCAGCGATCCTGGAACCCACCAGCGCGCGTGATCTCTCCACACCCATGCCCAGCGAGGCGACCCCACATGGCGAGAATCCGGCTCCGCCCATGCAACTACCGCCATGCACATCGAACGGTACCGCCTGCTGTGCTCCCCCCACGTCCTTGGCTACATCCAAGCCTTGCATGTGGAGACAACGCCCATCCTAGACACTCCAGCTCCTAAGTGCAGGCACGGCGACATCCCGCCCAACTTCACCCCCCTGGCACAGCGGGCGCATCGCAAAGCAAGACGGAGGGGTCGACTCCGAGACCAAGGCCAAGCGGGTCCTTTTGCGCAAGCTGGGACTGCTCAAAGAAAACGAGATGCTCTCCGCTGAGATCCTTGCCAAGTACTCCAAGCTTTTTGATCGCCCACTCGCCATAGATGTTGTGCTCGCCTTCGAGGACTTCTTGGGCTGGAACGTGCCGCGAGACATGATCGCACGCTGCGCCTCGGCCGGCCTCTCCTCACCGCGTCTTAGCTCTTGTGATGTCTACTACACAACCTTCTTCTTGTAGACGTTGTTGGGCCTCCAAGTGTAGAGGTTTGTAGGACAATAGCAAATTTCCCTCAAGTGGATGACCTAAGGTTTATCAATCCATAGGAGGCGTAGGATGAAGATGGTCTCTCTCAAGCAACCCTGCAACCAAATAACAAAGAGTCTCTTATGTCCCCAACACACCCAATACAATGGTAAATTGTATAGGTGCACTAGTTCGGCGAAGAGATGGTGATACAAGTGGTATATAGATGGTAGATAAAGGTTTTTGTAATCTGAAAATATAAAAACAGTAAGGTAACTAATGATAAAAGTGAGCGTAAACGGTATTGCTATGCATTGAAACAAGGCGTAGGGTTCATACTTTCACTAGTGCAAGTTCTCTCAACAATAATAACATAATTGGATCACATAACTATCCCTCAACATGCAACAAAGAGTCACTCCAAAGTCACTAATAGCAGAGAACAAACGAAGAGATTATGGTAGGGTACGAAACCACCTCAAAGTTATACTTTCTGACTGATATATTCAAGAGTCCGTAGTAAAATAACATGAAGCTATTCTTTCCGTTCAATCTATCATAGAGTTCGTACTAGAATAACACCATAAGACACAAATCAACCAAAATCCTAATGTCACCTAGATACTCCAATGTCACCTCAAGTATCCGTGGGTATGATTATACGATATGTATCACACAAACTCAGATTCATCTATTCAACCAACTGATAGAACCTCAAAGAGTGCCCCAAAGTTTCTATCGGAGAATCACGACGAAAACGTGTGCCAACCCCTATGCCTAGGTGAAAGTGCATTATATCGACTAGAGGGGGGGTGAATAGGCGATTTTTATGAAAGTCTTCAAAACGTGAGAGTTATGAAGACAAACAGCGAAGATTATGCATTTTACTATGCATCAGAAGTTAGATTACACTAGGCCAGCCATGGTCATGTATTCAATAGAGTGAAAGCACAATGACAAACAACTGTAGTGTAATAAGGATCAGGTAGGAAGAAGTTATGAAGCCAAACAGTTCATACATACACGTTGTGAAGACAAAAGATAAAGCAAGCATGCAATGGCTTCACAATGTGTAACAGTAAGAAAAGGAAGTGAAGATGAAACCAGTGACTCGTTCAAGACAATGATATGTTGGACCAGTTCTAGTTGCTGTGACAACTGTACGTCTGGTTGGAGCGGCTAGGTATTTAAACCTTAGGACACACAGTCCCGGACACCCAGTCCTGAACACACAGTCCAGGACACCAAGTCCTCACCGTATTCTCCTTGAGCTAAGGTCACTTAGTCCTCGCCCAATCACTCTGGTAAGTCTTCAAGGTAGACTCCTAAACCTTCACAAACTTCGTTCACTGGCAATCCACAATGTCTCTTGGATTCTCTGAATGCGATGCCTAACCGTCTGGAGGATTCACAGTCCTCAAGTGTAATAAGTCTTCAGATCACACAGACAAGAAGACTCAAGTGATGCCCAATTTGCTCTGGGTCTGGTTGGTTAGGGGTTTTCTCTTCACTAGGAATTTTTCTCTCAAAGGCTTCGAGGTGGGTTGCTCTCAAACGACAAAAGCCGTGCACTGAAATCTGAGCAGCCAACCGTTTATGGTTGTGGGGGTGGGCTATTTATAGCCACTTGGCAACCCGACCTGATTTGTCCGAAATGACCCTGGGTCACTAAGGAACTGACATGTGTCTCAACGGTCAGATTTCAAACCCTCATGGCAACTTTGCTTGGGCTACTAGCAAAGCTGACTTGTCCGGCTCTGGACAAGATTCGCTCTCATTGTCTTCGTTCGAAGACATAGGTTTTTGATTTAGGCATCACTTCAGTCATTCTGACTGGTTCTCCTGGACCCCACTTAACAGTACGGTGGTTCCTATGACACAACACAAAAGAAAAAGAACTACGAAAGATCTAAGTCTTCGAGCTCCATAGGCTTCATAACGTGTCTTCTTTTGTCATAGTCTTCAATGTGAATATCTTCATAAACCACCTTTGTCTTCAATGTCTTCATACATTTTTAGGGGTCATCTCTAGTAGTAAAACCGAATCAATGAGGGACTTCTACCTGTGTTTTCCTGCAATTCTCACAAACACATTAGTCCCTCAATTAGGTTTGTCGTCAATGCTCCAAAACCATCTAGGGGTGGCACTAGATGCACTTACAATCTCCCCCTTTTTGGTGATTGATGACAAACTAGTTGAAGTTTTCAACGGGGAATATAATGTGTGAAGTTTGTAAAGGATAGGGAATTGTCTTCATAAGTTGCAAAGGCTCCCCCTGAAGATGTGCATATAAGTTAATTTGCTTTTGGAATGCAAATGCACATGGCAGGTTGTACTTGTGGAGATCCTCTTCAGCTTATGATGACAATCCACTATGCATGTGAAAGTATATGAAGATAATGACATGCATAATGGAAAATGGACGTCTGCAGAATGAGATAAGTGCGGAATTTATCGTCGCACATGCGGAATTTATCTTCGCAAATAGAGTGGCAAACAAGTAGAAGACGACCATCGAGTTTTAGTGTTTACAACTCAAAGAATCAAATGAAGCAAAAAAACAAGAGTTGTAAACACGAAGCAAAATATGACAAAACATAAGGCACCCGCCCATATTGACCCGCACCCGCTTGAAAACTATAAACATCATACGCTTCTCCCCCTTTTGTTAGTAATGACCAAAAATGTTTGAAGACATAGAGTTTGCTACGCGTTCCCAGGCGCAGCAGGGTCGGTGGAGTTGTTTGGTGGTGCAGAGCCGGGATGTGCTGAAGCAGGTGGTGGTGATGTAGCATCGTCATCTTCATCAATGATCCTTGCAGTAACTGTGGCAGCAGATGAAGAGAACCAGAGTCTTCTAGTGATGGTGTGTTGCGCATCACAGCCCTTCTAGGAGGTGTGGTGTCAAACTTGAAACGCTCTGTGAAGCCATCCTCTTCAAGTTCAGCTTCAGTACATATCATTGAGAGCCCTTGCCATGTACGACGGCAGGTTTCGTGTGTAACAAAGGCATTCTTGGTGGCAAGGTTTCGAAGACGATTGACATCCACCAAGAGGCTCTTCATCTGACGTTTTAGCCAGTCGTGATGCCTATCTTGCTTTTGGTGAAGGGCCACAAGAAGCTCTCGGTCAGTGAGGACACGAGCATGCTTCTTGGGTCTTGGAGCATTTGTGCTGTCTGTGGCTTCAGTAGATGCTGGTGCATGTGTAGTGCTAGCCAACGGATATACCCTGGATATGGCTTCAACACATTCAACATTCTGTGTGAAGCTCTGGTGTTCTGCATTCTGAAGACTTATTGGTTGCTTGGCAGGCTCAGGGTATATTGCTTCAGCAGAGGTATCCACATCTGGCAAGAGGATCCGATGGTTTCGGGCAGAGGGCTGATACGAGATCGCAGAGTGCAGTTTGATTAGCCTCATCACCCAAGGAGCATAGAACTTCAAACCAAATAATTCTGAGCCTGACGCTGCAAGTTGGCATATGAAGAGATCCTGTGCGTTGAAGCATTTGCCATGCAGGATATAGAATATGAGAGTCTTCATTGCACCCTCAATCTTAGCATGTGGTGAGTGTCCCTTAATGGGCCAGAGAGTCCGCCGGATGATGTGATATATGGTCCTGGGAAGGTACTCTAGGTCTTCAACGAAGAACTCAGTTGGATAGGGTGCATCCTGAGGCAATGGCTTCATCATTGAGAGCATCTGACTCATATTGGGTTCAGGCCTCTGGAATATGCTCTCAATAGCTTCAGAATGTAGTTGACAGCCTTCCTCGAAGAATTCGCCCGGAGTGGGCAGGCCGGTGAGCTCAATGATATCAAACGCATTGGCTTCATGATGGACATTGCCGGTCATCCACTCCAGGATCCAAGTCTTCGGATCTCTATTGTATCCTTTGATATGGAGAGTGGCATAGAACTGAAGCAGAAGCTCTTCATTCCAGTGCTCTTCATCAGTCACAAACGGCAGCAGACCCACTTACTTGAAGCAATCCAAGGCTTCCTCAAGACATGGCAGACCAGCAATGGCTTCAACCTCAAGGCGCTTGTGTGGAAAGATGCGCCCTTGGTTGTATAAGATGCATGAATAATAGCTGCACTGAGAATAGCTCTAGAACCTGTCTGATACAATCGTTTCCCTTGAATAGGGGTTCTTGGAGCTATTGAAAAATGTATTGTCTGCCTTGGAGCCAGGTGCTGATGCAGGACCTAGAAACCTTGGAAGCCTTGGGACTGGCTTCTGGACATGAGGCCTGTGCTCAATATGATAATCAAACTGTGGACCTGCAGCAGACTCAGGGACTGAAGTGTCTAGCTCAGTAGCTTCGCTGTCCGCTGAAGCATTTGGTGGGGCGGGCTCCACATTGGCTTTAGTGTTTGTGGTGGCAGCCGCAACATTTTCTTCCTCCGCTTGTGTAGTTGGAGGGACAACCTCAGGCATGTTCTCCTGGAGAACTGCATCTTGATGGAGCAGGGGAGTGGGTTCTGGTGGTGCTTCTTCATTGTCTTCGGCTGATGCAGCCGGAATTTCTGTAGTATGGACCTGAGGCCGTGGACCTTTGCGAAACCTACGGAATGCAGACGACGCTTGTGGGGTCGGAGTGGGCTGGACCTCAAAGTTTTCTTCCTCCTGAGGGCGATCCGACCATGACTCATCTTGTGCCATTGGCGTCAGAGGACGACCAATACTGATGAGTTCGCTTGTTTCAAGCTAAGGAAGGACTGCATCATCTTGCACATTGTCCTGATGACCAATGTCTTCAGTAGCTATTGGGTCGGCTGCTGGTATGTCTTCAGCTTCAGGAGCCTCTGTGGGAGCAGGCTCATGAACTGTCAGTCTTCTTTCCGCATTGGGGTGAAGGATAGAGAGGGGTTCAACTATCAAGGGCTCTGTGGGAGCAGCCCGAGATTTCTTGATCTTGCGTTTCTTTTTGCTGGGGGCAGTAGGAGAGGCTTCAGAGCTTTTCCTTTTCCTAGCTTCAGCCTCTGCATTCTGTGTCTTCTTAAGCTCTGAAGCGGTTGACCGGCTCTTTGGCTTCGAGCCAGTCGTGGCGGTTGGGAAGACAATCGGAATAGCTTCTTGTCTTGGTACCTCTGGTTCAGTCACAGCAGGCTGCTTCTTCTTCTTCGCGGCCATCTTGGGGTCGATGCCAGGACGCCCAAGTGCCTTGCGCTTCTCGGCCTCATTGTAGGCCTGCACACATCGTTCTGCCAGAGACTTCATCCGCTCACGCGAGCACTGAGATTCAGCACGCTTCTTCAAGAAATTTTCCTTGAGCTCATGCAACATGGTTTTGAAGCTCTTTACTTCCTGCACACTGAGCCTGGCCATGTGCTTCTTGAATTGAGCTTTTTCATGATCAATTTTCTGCTTCAGCTCAACTATGTGCTGAGCAATGGCAAGTTCTGAGGCAATTGCGCCTTGGAAGGCGATGCTGAGACCGACAGGCAGCTGCAGATCTTCGAAGCTGATGTCTGGTGAGGCAAACCATTCATCGATGAAGTTGTGGATGATGGCGACATCAAAGAGAGGTAAATTGTTGAAGATTTCAGCTTCTTCTTTGCTTTTGATAAGCTGCTCTAGGGCGTCATCTCCCAGATCTTCATCGCTTGATAGATCAATGGCTTTGCTGCGCAGAATGGCGGCAGCAGTGAGCTCTTTGCCTGTTTGTTGTTGGGGCTCCTTTTCCTTCTGGGGCTTGGAGACGCGGGATACGTCTTTAGACTGCACACTGACTTCAGGAGGTGCAGTTTTCAATGGCTTCGCCCTTGAGATTTTTGAGGCAGGGGCCGGCTTTGAAGCTTTTGGTTTCTTTGTCTGCTTTGGCTTCGGCATAGTAGGAGCTTCATCAGACTCAGAGTTAGCTGGAGGGTCATTTACGGCAATCCCTTGGACTAAGAGTGAGTGATCAGGCCCTCAAGATTGGCAAACGGACCGATGATATTGGGTTCGGCGTCGCGTGTGCCATCTTCCCTTGGTGCGGAAGGACCAGGGTTGAAGTCTAACCCAAATTTCTTCTTGTTCAGCTTCGCTGATTGTTGAGCAAACTGGAAGTTGCGCTTGAAGAGATTGTCGTCACAACACCAGAGGAGTGACGACGGATGCGCATCATCAGGCTGTGGTCCTCGGACCATGCATGGGTAGAAGCCTTGAGCAATGGCTTCATCTCTGGTCTTGGGTACGAGATTCTTGTATAAGATGTCCCCCCATGGTTTCTTGATGGCACTTTTCTCCGCATACTCCTCAGTGACGAAGCGGTATTTGAACCACTGTTCAGCCCAATAGTGTCGAATCCATTGGATTCGGGTCTTGCGCTGCCCATAGCTCTCTTCTGGATCTGTTTTGTACATTTCTGCGAAGTCTTTAGGCAGATCCTTGGAAGTTCCCTCACGTCTCTGTCTGCCCCCCTTCCTTGCTGCTGCTTCTGAAGCCATAAACTTTAACTTGAAAGGCTTCAAAACTTTCAAAGGCTTCAAAGGCTTTCTTTTTCTGGACCAACAAGAACTGGCTTCAGGAGAGTTTATGTGATGTTGTAGGAATTCTGCAAATGAATGCAGACTATGAGAACCGAAGGATTCTCCCACGGACATGTACCTGTGACAGCATTAAGGTGCGAGGGAAGGGGAAGAGGTCATATGCATTCTCAGAAGGTTTTTGAAGATTAATCAGTTTAAAAGACATTGACCTCATCGTGCGAAGACATTCACTCATAGATAAGAAGTTGGTTCCAGATTTGTACGAACCCACAGATCTGTACAAGTGAGGAATCTAACTACTTTATGAAGCACAAGTGAATATACTAGGCATGTTATGAGATGCAGTGAGAGATCTGACTAGTGTGAAGAGAAACTTCTTATGGTAGAAAGTGACAGAACCATGAGATCAAAAGAGGCTGTAAAAAGAAGGTTTATTTACCACACTGGAACTGCTAGACGGAAGGGAGTGGATGCCAAGCAGTTCAGTCCTCCGTGCCCTAACTTGGCGACGGAAAACACCTACGGCGACGGCGGAGAGGATGATGTCCGCGGTCGGCATGAGGACGGCGTTGGAGAGGTTGCGGCAGCGAAGCGCTTCGTCTCCGACGTCGTCGAGTGCTAGCGGTGGCGCTAGGGTTCTTGAGAGGGAGGAAGAAGGAGATAATGACTGCGGTAAGTGTGAATTTATGGCGCAGGGGCGGCACTGAGCTATTACTCAGGTGCCCCTGGCGATTCGCATTTGAGTAGTACGTGGCCATCATGCGGTATTTTGGGGGCAGTTCCACATCCCACGCACGCCTGGATTGTCGGGCGGTCGTTCCTATTTCTCTGGATTTTATGTGGAGGAATGAGCATTGAAGACGGACTTTATGGTTGTCTCTATATCTTCTGCTGACTAGGACGTAGTGAAGACATTCAACAGTTTCAATAGAATGCATATGACTTGGAGAGATAGAATTTGAGATAGAAAGCATAGAGAAGTTTGGGGTCCGATCACATTCACTTAGTTTAAAGATTCAACACGAAGACATAGCTATAAGTGAATGCTATAGAGGACAGAGCACTAGCATATATATATATATATCTATACAAGCAACGTAGTGAAGATAATCATGAAGACATGTTCGAAGCCAAACCAAATGTGAAGACAACCAAATGTGAAGATATTGCAAGGTAACGCCATGAGTGAAACACTTCAAAATAGAACGTTTGGTGGTGGCGTTACCCACCGTATAGGAAGTATTAGACCCAGACACGGCGCACAATTATCGTGGCGCTCAGAAGTCAAATTCCACATTAATGTATTCACACTTAGAATGTATGTCTTCATTGAATGAAGATATACTTTACTTTGTGTGTTGCACATCTAAGTCATCAATATGCATAAGTGTTAGGATGTGTGCCTGATCACAGGACATTTGAGGATTCCAAGATATTTAGCTCACACCGTAACTTGCAAAATCTCTTCTCATCCAAGGGCTTGGTGAAGATATCTGCCAATTGCTCTTCAATGTTGACGTGTATGATATCAATGTCTTCCTTCACAACATGATCTCTGAGAAAGTGATGACGAATCTCAATGTGCTTTGTCTTCGAGTGCTGAACTGGGTTGTTGGCAATCTTGATGGCGCTTTCGTTGTCGCAGTAAAGTGGCACTTGCTTCAGATGAATGCCATAGTCCTTGAGTGTTTGCTTCATCCACAGAAGCTGAGCGCAGCAAGATCCAGCAGCAATGTATTCAGATTCAGCAGTGGAGAGAGATACACAGTTCTGTTTCTTTGAAGACCAACATACAAGTGATCGTCCCAGAAAATGACATGTGCCTGATGTAGACTTGCGATCAACTTTGTCACCAGCATAATCAGCATCCGAAAATCCAACCAAATCAAACTCTGAGCCCTTTGGATACCATAATCCTAGAGTTGGGGTGTGAGCCAAATATCGAAGAATTCGCTTCACAGCTAAGTGATGCGACTCCTTTGGTGCCGCTTGAAATCGAGCACACATGCAAACACTAAGCATGATATCTGGCCTAGATGCACATAAATAAAGCAAAGAACCAATCATGGAGCGGTATACCTTTTGATCAAACTCTTTACCATTGTCGTCAGGACCTAGATGATGTTTGGATGGCATTGGTGTTGTGAAGCCTTTGCAGTCTTGCATACCGAACTTCTTCAGGCAATCTTTGAGATACTTCTCTTGAGATATGAAGATGCCATTGCGTTGTTGTCGTATTTGAAGGCCAAGGAAGAACTTCAGCTCCCCCATCATGGACATTTGATATTGCTCTTGCATCATATATCCAAATTCTTCACTGTACTTTTGATTGGTGCAGCCGAAGATAATGTCATCCACATATATTTGGCACACAAATAGTTCACCATCATATGTCTTCATGAAAAGAGTGGGATCCAGGGAACCAGGTATGAAGCCTTTGCTCTTCAGGAAGTATTTGAGTGTGTCATACCAGGCCCTAGGGGCTTGTTTGAGGCCATACAGTGCCTTGTTGAGCTTGTATACCATGTCAGGATGTTTTGGATTTTCAAATCCAGGTGGCTGTGCAACATACACTTCTTCTTCAATCTTGCCATTGAGAAAGGCACTTTTCACATCCATTTGATATAGAAGTATGTTATGATGATTTGCATAGGCCAGCAGTATGCGTATGGCTTCAAGCCTAGCCACAGGAGCAAATGTTTCATCGAAGTCAATGCCCTCCACTTGAGTATATCCTTGAGCAACGAGACGAGCTTTGTTTCTGACAACTTGACCATGCTCATCTTTCTTGTTGCAGTATATCCATTTGGTGCCTATTATGTTGTGCTTCTGTGGATCAGGACGCTTAACCAGTTCCCATACATTATTCAGCTCAAACTGTTGAAGCTCTTCTTGCATAGCTTGAATCCATTCAGGTTCCATGAAGGCTTCTTCAACTTTCTTGGGTTCTGATATTGAGACGAATGCGAAATGCCCACAGAAGTTTGTTAGCTGAGTTGCCCTTGCACGAGTGAGTGGACCAGGTGCATTGATGCTGTCAAGTATTTTGTCAATTTGTACTTCATTTGCAACACGAGGATGTATAGGGCGAAGACTTTGCTCTTGCTGATCTATGTTGTTGTTGGGAGGAATGTCTTCAGGCTGAGCATTGTCCTCATGTTGATCAGGTGCTGATATGATAAGTTCTTCTTCAGGATGAGCTTCAGAAGGTATAATCTCTCCAGTTCCCATAAGCTTGATTGATTCACTCGCTGGAACTTCATCTAGCACATTTGGCAGTTGCTCTCTTTGTGAACCATTTGTCTCATCAAACCGCACATCCACTGTTTCAACCACTTTGTAATGGAAGAGATTGAAGACTCTGTAGGAGTGTGAATCCTTTCCATATCCTAGCATAAAGCCCTCATGTGCTTTAGGTGCAAATTTTGAAGTGTGATGTGGGTCCTTGATCCAGCACCTTGAGCCAAATACTCTGAAGTAACTGACATTTGGCTTCTTGCCAGTTAGGAGTTCATAAGATGTCTTGTTCAGAAGCTTGTGAAGATAAACATGATTGATTGTATGGCATGCGGTGTCAATGGCTTCAGTCCAGAATTTTCTCGGAGTCTTGTATTCATCTAGCATCGTTCTGGCCATCTCAATGAGTGTTCTGTTCTTGCGTTCGACGACGCCATTCTGCTGTGGTGTGTACGGAGCTGAGAATTCATGTGTGATGCCCAAGGTATCAAGATATGTATCAAGGCCAGTGTTCTTGAATTCAGTCCCATTGTCACTTCTGATGTGCTTTATCTTGGCACCAAAATTGTTCATGGCTCGATTGGCGAAGCGTCTGAAGACATCCTGCACTTCAGTCTTGTAAAGGATTATGTGCACCCAAGTATATCTAGAGTAATCATCAACAATCACGAAGCCATAGAGGCAAGCAGTGGTAGTAAAAGTTGAGTAGTGAGTGGGACCGAAAAGATCCATGTGGAGCAGTTCGAAGGGTTGAGTAGTAGTCATGATTGTCTTCGAAGGATGCTTTGCCCTTGTCATCTTCCCTGCTTCACAGGCATCGCATAAGTGATCTTTCTTGAACTTGACGCCCTCGATGCCTATGACATGCTTTTTCTTCCCAAGGGTGTGGAGGTTCCTCATGCCAGCATGCCCAAGCCTCCGATGCCAAAGCCAGCATTCTGAAGCTTTTGCAAGAAGACATACTGCAAGTTGTGGTCCTGCTGAGAAATCTACCACATACAAATCCCCTTTCCTATACCCTTCAAACACTAGAGACTTGTCAGATTCCATTAGTACCAGGCAACGATATTGTCCAAACATTACGATCATATTCAAATCACAAAGCATTGAGACAGACATTAAGTTGAAGCCAAGGGATTCAACAAGCATGGCTTTATCCATGTGTTGATCCTTTGAGATTGCAACTCTACCTAGACCCAATACCTTACTTTTACCAGTGTCAGAAAATGTGATGTAGCTCTTGTCGGATGGACGTAATGTTGAGTCCATAAGAAGGCTTCTTTTGCCAGTCATGTGATTTGTACACCCACTGTCAATAATCCATTCTGAAGACTTTGAAGTCGCTGGTGTCGTACCCTACAGTGCAGTTAGGGGGATAGGCTTCACGAAGATAATTGTGAAGCATAAACATTTGACGAACCAGTGGGTTATGAAAACTTAGATCCAGATTAGGACTAATAGGGAGAGTAGCATGTGATTCAGGAACGAAGTACATAATGATGCCATTCGGGCATTTTATCTTGCGCCCTACAAAATTTTTAAGGTCCCCAGCAATAGCATCAGAAGATTTTGTTTTTCTGCTGGAGACCTTTCCCTGCAAAAGAGAGTTAAGCTTTCTTAACCACCCACATCTTCAAGGGTGGCTTAGAAGCAATAAGTCTAAGTGCAGCATCTGAGAATTTTGGCTTTGAAGCCTTAGCAAACAGTCTAGCAGGTGGACAATAGTACTCATAGGAATAGGAAGAATAATTTTTGGTCATATGAAGATGACGATTCGAAGAACCGCTCTCATATTCATATGCCTGAGTATGGTTTCCCTGCAAAACATTTGCATTAGTGTGACTCAGGTGAGTCCTCTGTTTGTATGAAGCCTTTGGACCATATGAAGCCTTCGGTCTGAGGTTTGTCTTCTTCAAGTGAGGTGTCATGAAGACATTCACAGGAAGATTTTCCAGACATTTTTTCGGAACCCAGATCTTCTTCATAGGCGGTCCATTCCTGCAGTTAGTACCAATGTACCTGGCAAACACTTCACCATTCTGATTCGTAAACAGTTTATAGTTTGCATCAAAGGATTCATCAATGATAATGGGGTTAGCACAAGTGAAGCCAGATAAATTGGATGGATCTGCTGAAAGTTCCTTTGCAGCAAACCATGTGGTTTTGGGGTACTGCTCAGGTTTCCAGTAAGAGCCATCTGCATTTATTTTCCTCACAAACCCAACACCCTCTTTCCTAGGGTTTCGGTTCAGAATCTGCTTCTTGAGGACATCACATAATGTCTGATGTCCTTTAAGACTTTTGTGCATCCCTGTTTCAAGCAATGTCTTCAACCTAGCATTCTCATCAGCAATAGCAGTGGTATCCTCAGCAGAGGGGTTAGTTACCACATCAATAGTTGAAGATATTGCAATAGCAGTAGAAGTGGAACATTCAGCAACAGAAGTAGCATTATCACGCTCAATGCATTTAAGACATGGTGGTTCAAATCCTTCCTGAGCGGAACTGATCTGTTCGGTGCGAAGTGACTCATTTTCCTTTTGAAGATCTTCATGAGCAACTCTCAATTTCTCAAGTTCTTGCTTCCTTTGAAGATAATCATAGGAAAGCTTTTCATGAGTTGTTGAGAGAGTATCAAGACGATCTTCAAGTTCCTGATACTTAACGTGAAGGTTTTTTATGTCTTCAATTAAGGATTCAGATCGAGTCATTTCAGCACCCAACAGATCATCGCTTCTATCTAATAGTTTTTGAGTATGTTCCATAGCTTTCTGTTGTTCAGTTGCAATTTTAGCTAGTGTTTTGTAGCTGGGTTTTGAATCACAGTCAGAGTCATCGTCACTAGATGTTTGATAGCGAGTAGTGCATGTGTTTACCTTGGCACCGCGTGCCATGAAGCAGTAGGTAGGAGTGGAGTCGTCCTTGTCATTTGCGTCGGTGTTGGTGATGCAGTCATTGTCTTCAGTGTTGAAGATGGACTTGGCGACGTATGCTTTAGCCAGACTCACAATGCCAGAATCAGACTCCTCCTCAGACTCCACCTCTGCCTCCTCAGATGCGGACTCCTCCTCTGAATCCATCTCCTTGCCAACAAACGCACGTGCCTTGCCAGATGAGCTCTTCTTGTGTGATGAAGACTTTGAGGAAGACTTGGAAGAAGACTTTGAGGATTTCTTCTTCTTCTTGTCGTCAGAATCATATTCCTTGCTCTTCTTCTTCCTTCTGTTCTCATTGTCCCACTATGGACACTCAGAGATGAATTGTCTAGTTTTCTTGCACTTGTGACATGTTTTCTTCTTGTAGTCATGAGCAGAAGCTTCATCATTCCTTGAGCTTGATCGTGAAGATTTTCTGAAGCCTTTCTTCTTGGTGAATTTTTGGAACTTCTTCACTAGCATTGCAAGTTCCCTTCCAATGTCTTCAGGATCATCAGAACTGCTGTCAGATTCTTCTTCTGATGAGGAAACAGCTTTTGCCTTCAAGGCACGAGTTCGCCCATAGTTTGGACCGTAGATATCTCTTTTCTCAGAAAGCTGAAACTCATGTGTGTTGAGCCTCTCAAGTATGTCAGATGGATCGAGTGTCTTGAAATCAGGACGTTCTTGAATCATCAGGGCTAGGATGTCAAACGAACTATCAAGTGATCTCAGCAGCGTCTTGACGATTTCATGTTTGGTGATCTCAGTGGCGCCGAGTGCTTGAAGCTCATTTGTGATGTCAATGAGCCGATCAAATGTGTGCTGGACATTCTCATTGTCATTTCACTTGAAGTGGTTGAAGAGGTTGCGAAGAACACTGATTCTTTGATCTCTCTGGGTTGAGACGCCTTCATTGACCTTGGAGAGCCAGTCCCAGACCAGCTTGGATGTCTTCAAGGCACTCACACGGCCATACTGTCCTTCTGTCAGATGGCCACAGATGATATTTCTGGGGGTAGAGTCCAGTTGGGTGAACTTCTTGACATCAGCAGCAGTGACACCTTCTCCAGCCTTGGGAACGCCGTTCTCGACGACATACCATAGGTCGACGTCAATGGCTTCAAGATGCATGCGCATCTTATTCTTCCAGTAGGGATATTCAGTTCCATCGAAGACGGGGCACGCAACGGAGACTTTGATTATCCCTGCAGTCGACATAGCTAAAACTCCAGGTGGTTAAACCGAATCACACAGAACAAGGGAGCACCTTGCTCTGATACCAATTGAAAGTGCATTATATCGACTAGAGGGGGGTGAATAGGCGATTTTTATGAAAGTCTTCAAAACGTGAGAGTTATGAAGACAAACAGCGAAGATTATGCCTTTTACTATGCAGCGGAAGTTAGATTACACTAGGCCAGCCATGGTCATGTATTCAATAGAGTGAAAGCACAATGACAAACAACTGCAGTGTAACAAGGATCAGGTAGGAAGAAGTTATGAAGCCAAACAGTTCATACATACACGTTGTGAAGACAAAAGATAAAGCAAGCATGCAATGGCTTCACAATGTGTAACAGTAAGAAAAGGAAGTGAAGATGAAACCAGTGACTCGTTGAAGACAATGATATGTTGGATCAGTTCCAGTTGCTGTGACAACTGTACGTCTGGTTGGAGCAGCTAGGTATTTAAACATTAGGACACACAGTCCCGGACACCCAGTCCTGAACACACAGTCCAGGACACCAAGTCCTCACCGTATTCTCCTTGAGCTAAGGTCACTTAGTCCTCGCCCAATCACTCTGGTAAGTCTTCAAGGTAGACTCCCAAACCTTCACAAACTTCGTTCACTGGCAATCCACAATGTCTCTTGGATGCTCTGAACGCGACGCCTAACCGTCTGGAGGATTCACAGTCCTCAAGTGTAATAAGTCTTCAGATCACACAGACAAGAAGACTCAAGTGATGCCCAATTTGCTCTGGCTCTGGGTGGTTAGGGGTTTTATCTTCACTAGGAATTTTTCTCTCAAAGGCTTCGAGGTGGGTTGCTCTCAAATGACAAAAGCCGTGCACTAAAATCTGAGCAGCCAACCGTTTATGGTTGTGGGGGTGGGCTATTTATAGCCACTTGGCAACCCGACCTGATTTGTCCGAAATGACCCTGGGTCACTAAGGAACTGACACGTGTCTCAACGGTCAGATTTCAAACCCTCATGGCAACTTTGCTTGGGCTACAAGCAAAGCTGACTTGTCCGGCTCTGGACAAGATTCGCTCTCATTGTCTTCGTTCGAAGACATAGGTTTTTGATTTAGGCATCACTTCAGTCATTCTGACTGCTTCTCCTGGACCCCACTTAACAGTACGGTGGTTCCTATGACACAACACGAAAGAAAAAGAACTATGAAAGATCTAAGTCTTCGAGCTCCATAGGCTTCATAACGTGTCTTCTTTTGTCATAGTCTTCAATGTGAATATCTTCATAAACCACCTTTGTCTTCAATGTCTTCATACATTTTTAGGGGTCATCTCTGGTAGTAAAACCGAATCAATGAGGGACTTCTACCTGTGTTTTCCTGCAATTCTCACAAACACATTAGTCCCTCAACTAGGTTTGTCGTCAATGCTCCAAAACCAACTAGGGGTGGCACTAGATGCACTTACACTAGGTTCATGGGCGGAACCCGCAAGTTGATCACCAAAACATACATCAAGTGAATCACGTGATATCCCATTGTCACCACAGATACGCACGGCAAGACATACATCAAGTGTTCTCAAATCTTTAAAGACTCAATCCAATAAGATAACTTCAAAGGGGAAACTCAATCCATTACAAGAGAGTAGAGGGGGAAAAGCAACATAAGATCCAACTATAATAACAAATCTCGCGATACATAAAGATCGTGCCAAATCAAGAACACAAGAGAGAGATCAAACACATAGCTACTGGAACATACCCTCAGCCCCGAGGGAGAACTACTCCCTCCTCATCATGGAGAGCACCCGGATGATGAATATGGCCACCGGAGAGGGATTCCCCCTCCGGCAGTGTGCCGGAATAGGTCTAGATTGGTTTTCGATGGCTACGGAGGCTTCTGGCGTCGGAAATCCCGATCTATTGTGCTCCCCGATCGTTTTAGGGTATATGGAGATATATAGGCGGAAGAAGTACGTCGGGGGAGCCATGAGGGGCCCACGAGGGTGGAGGTCAAGCCCAGGGGGGGTGGGCATGTCCCCATACCTCGTGGCCTCCTCGAAGCTTCCTTGACATGGACTCCAAGTCTCCCAAGTTGCTTTCCTTCCAAAAATAATTTCCGTGAAGTTTCAGGTCAATTAGACTCCGTTTGATTTTCCTTTTCTGCGAAACACTGAAACAAGGGAGAAACAGAAACTGGCACTGGGCTCTAGGTTAATAGATTAGTCCCAAAAATCATATAAAATAGCATATAAAACATCCAAGGTTGATAATATAATAGCATGGAACAATCAAAAATTATAGATACGTTGGAACGTATCAGCATCCCCAAGCTTAATTCCTGCTCGTCCTTGAGTAGGTAAATGATAAAAACAGAATTTTTGATGTGGAATGCTACCTAACATATTTATCCAAGTAATTCTTCTTTATTTTGGCATAAATGTTCAGATCCATAAGATTCAAGACAAAATTTTAATATTGACATAAAAATAATAATACTTCAAGTATACTAACCAAGCAATCATGTCTTCTCAAAATAACATGGCCAAAGAAAGCTATCCCTACAAAATCATATAGTCTGGCTATGCTCCATCTTCACCACACGAAATATTTAAATCACGCACAACCCCGATGACAAGCCAAGCAATTGTTTCATACTTTTGATGTTCTCAAACTTTTTCAATCTTCACGTAATACATGAGCGTGAGGCATGGACATAGCACTATAGGTGGAATAAAATGGTGGTTGTGGAGAAGACAAAAAGGAGAACATAGTCTCACATCAACTTGGCGTATCAACGGGCTATGGAGATGCCCATAAATAGATATCGATGTGGGTGAGTAGGGATTGCCATGCAACGGATGCACTAGAGCTATAAGTGTATGAAAGCTCAACAAAAGAAACTAGTGGGTGTGCATCCAACTCACTTGCTCACGAAGACCTAGGGCATTTGGAGGAAGCCCATCATTGGAATATACAAGCCAAGTTCTATAATGAAAGATTCTCACTAGTATATGAAAGTGAAAACATAAGAGACTCTCTATCATGAAGGTCATGGTGCTATTTTGAAGCACAAGTGTGGTAAAAGGATAGTAGCATTGCCCCTTCTCTCTTTTTCTCTCATTTCATTTTTTTATATTTTTTATTTGGGCCTTCTCTCTTTTTTATGGCCTCTTTTCTCTTTTTTTTATTTGGGCTTCTTTGGCCTCTTTTATTTATTTATTTTCGTCCGGAGTCTCATCCCGACTTGTGGGGAAGTCATAGTATCCATCATCCTTTCCTCACTGGGACAATGCTCTAATAATGATTATCATCACACTTTTATTTTCTTCCAACTCAAGAATTACAACTCGATACTTAGGACAAGATATGACTCTATATGAATGCCTCCGGCGGTGTACCAGGATGTGCAATGACTCATGAGTGACATGTATGGAAGAATTATGAATGGTGGCTTTTCCACGAATACGATGTCAACTACATGATCATGCAAAGCAATATGACAATGATGAAGCGTGTCATAATAACGGAACGGTGGAAAGTTGCATGGCAATATATCTCGGAATGGCTATGGAAATGCCATAATAGGTAGGTATGGTGGCTATTTTGAGGAAGGTATATGGTGGGTTTATGGTACCGGTGAAAGTTGCGTGGTACTAGAGAGGCTAGCAATGGTGGAAGGGTGAGAGTGCGTATAATCCATGGACTCAACATTAGTCATAAAGAACTCACATACTTATTGCAAAAATCTATTAGTTATCAAAACAAAGTACTACGCGCATGCTCCTAGGGGGATAGATTGGTAGGAAAAGACCATCGCTCATCCCCGACCGCCACTCATAAGGAAGACAATCAATAAATAAATCATGCTCCGACTTCATCACATAACGGTTCACCATACGTGCATGCTATGAGAATCACAAACTTCAACACAAGTATTTATCAAATTCACAACTACTCACTAGCATGACTCTAATATTACCATCCTCATATCTCAAAACAATCATCAAGTATCAAACTTCTCATAGTATTCAATGCACTCGATATGAAAGTTTTTATTATATCCCTCTTGGATGCCCATCATATTAGGACTAGTTTCATAACCAAAGCAAACTACGATGCTGTTATAAAGACTCTAAAAATAATATAAGTGAAGCACGATAGTTCATCTATGTCTTCAAAATAAAACTACCACCATGCTCTAAAAGATATAAGTGAAGTACTAGAGCAAACAACAAACTACTCCGCAAGATATAAGTGAAGATCAATGAGTAGTTGAACAATTATGCAACTATATGAAGACTCTTTAACACTTAATAATTTTAGATCTTGGTATTTTATTCAAACAGAAAGAAAAACTAAAGAAAATAAAATTACGCTCCAAGCAAAACACATATCATGTGGCGAATAAAAATATAGCTCCAAGTAAAGTTACCGATGAACGAAGACGAAAGAGGGGATGCCTTCCGGGGCACCCCCAAGATTAGGCTCTTGGTTGTCCTTGAATATTACCTTGGGGTTCCTTGGGAATCCCCAAGCTTAGGCTCTTACCACTCCTTATTCCATAGTCCATCGAATATTTACCCAAAAATTGAAAACTTCACAACACAAAACTTAACAGAAAACTCGTAAGCTCCGTTAGCGAAAGAAAAAAAAACACCACTTCAAGGTACTGTAATGAACTCATTCTTTATTTATATTGTTGTTAAACCTACTGTACTTCAACTTCTCTATGGTTTATAAACTCTTTTACTAGCCATAGATTCATCAAAATAAGCAAACAACACACGAAAAACAGAATCTGTCAAAAACAGAACAGTCTGTAGTAATTTGGATCAAACGTATACTTATGGAACTCATAAAATTCTCAAATAAATTGCCGGAAGTGAGGAATTTATATATTAATCATCTGAAAAGATAATTAATTAAATAGTACTCTCCAATAAAAAATGGCAGCAATTCTCGTGAGCGCTAAAGTTTCTGTTTTCTACAGCATGATCAACAAGACTTTCCCCAAGTCTTACCAACGGTTCTACTTGGCACAAATACTAATTAAAACATCAAAACTAAATCATAACAGAGGCTATATAAATTATTTATTACTAAACAGGAGCAAAAAGTAAGGAACAAAAATAAAATTGGGTTGCCTCCCAACAAGCGCTATCGTTTAATGCCCCTAGCAAGGCATGATGATTTCAATGATGCTCACATAAAAGATAAGAATTGTAACATAAAGAGAGCATCATGAAGAATATAACTAGCACATTTAAGTCTAACCCACTTCCTATGCATAGGTATTTTGTGAGCAAACAACTTACGGAAACAATAATCAGTTAGCATAGGAAGGTAAAGCAAGCAAAACTTCAAGATTTTAAGCACATAGAGAGGAAACTTGGTATTATTGGAATTCCTACAAGAATATATTACTCCCTCATAATAATTTTCAGTAGAATAATGAATTAATTCAATAATATAACCATCACATAAAGCATTCTTTTCATGATCTACAAGCATAGAAAATTTACTACTCTCTACATAAGCAAAATTCTTCTCATGAATAATAGTGGGAGCAAACTCAACAAAATAATTATCATGTGAGGCATAATCCAATTGAAAACAAAAATCATGAAGACAAGTTTCATGGATATCATTATTCTTTATAGCATACAAGTCATCACAACAATCATCATATATAGCAACTTTGTTCTCATAATCAATTGGAACCTCTTCCGAAATAGTGGATTCATCACAAAATAAAGTCATGACCTCTCCAAATCCAATTTCATCAATATAATCATCATAAATAGGAGGCATGCTTTCATCATAATAAATTTGCTCATCAAAACTTGGGATACAAAAAATATCATCTTCATCAAACATAGCTTACCCAAGCTTGTGGCTTTGCATATCATTAGCATAATGGATATTCAAGGAATTCATACTAACAACATTGCAATCATGCTCATCATTCAAATATTTAGTGCCAAACATTTTAATGCATTCTTATTCTATCACTTTGGCACAATTTTCCTTTCCATCATACTCACGAAAGATATTAAAAAGATGAAGCGTATGAGGCAAACTTAATTCTATTTTTTCTATTTTTCTTTTATAAACTAAACTAGTGATAAAACAAGAAACTAAAAGACTCGATTGCAAGATCTAAAGATATACCTTCAAGCACTCACCTCCCCGGCAACGGCGCCACAAAAGAGCTTGATGTCTATTACAAAACCTTCTTCTTGTAGACGTTGTTGGGCCTCCAAGTGCAGAGGTTTGTAGGACAGTAGCAAATTTCCCTCAAGTGGATGACCTAAGGTTTATCAATCCGTAGGAGGCGTAGGATGAAGATGGTCTCTCTCAAGCAACCCTGCAACCAAATAACAAAGAGTCTCTTGTGTCCCCAACACACCCAGTACAATGGTAAATTGTATAGGTGCACTAGTTCGGCGAAGAGATGGTGATACAAGTTGTATATGGATGGTAGATAAAGGTTTTTGTAATCTGAAAATATAAAAACAGCAAGGTAACTAATGATAAAAATGAGCGTAAACGGTATTGCTATGCATTGAAACAAGGCCTAGGCTTCATACTTTCACTAGTGCAAGTTCTCTCAACAATAATAACATAATTGGATCACATAACTATCCCTCAACATGCAACAAAGAGTCACTCCAAAGTCACTAATAGCGGAGAACAAACGAAGAGATTATGGTAGGGTACGAAACCACCTCAAAGTTGTTCTTTCCAATCAATCCGTTGGGCTATTCCTATAAGTGTCACAAACAGCCCTAAAGTTCGTACTAGAATAACACCATAAGACACAAATCAACCAAAACCCTAATGTCACCTAGATACTCCAATGTCACCTCAAGTATCCGTGGGTATGATTATACGATATTTATCACACAATCTCAGATTCATCTATTCAACCAACACATAGAACATCAAAGAGTGCCCCAAAGTTTCTACCGGAGAATCACGATGAAAACGTGTGCCAACCCCTATGCATAGGTTCATGGGCGGAACCCGCAAGTTGATCACCAAAACATACATCAAGTGAATCACGTGATATCCCATTGTCACCACAGATACGCACGGCAAGACATACAGCAAGTGTTCTCAAATCTTTAAAGACTCAATCCGATAAGATAACTTCAAAGGGCAAACTCAATCCACTACAAGAGAGTAGAGAGGGGGAAGCAACATAAGATCCAACTATAATAGCAAAGCCCGCGATACATCAAGATCATGCCAAATCAAGAACACGAGAGAGAGAGAGAGATCAAACACATAGCTACTGGTACATACCCTCAGCCCCGAGGGAGAAATACTCCCTCCTCGTCATGGAGAGCACCAGGATGATGAAGATGCCCAGCGGAGAGAGATTCCCCCTCTGGTAGGGTGCCAGAACAGGTCTAGATTGGTTTTCGGTGGCTATGGAACTCCCGATCTATTGTGCTCCCCGATCGTTTTAGGGTATATGGAGATATATAGGCGGAAGAAGTATGTCAGGGGAGCCACGAGGGTGGAGGGCGTGCCCAGGGGGGTGGGCGTGCCCCCCTACCTCGTGGCCTCCTCGAAGCTTCCTTGACGTGTACTCCAAGTCTCCCAGGTTGCTTTCCTTCCAAAAATAATTTCCGTGAAGTTTCAGGTCAATTGGACTCCGTTTGATTTTCCTTTTCTGCGAAACACTGAAACAAGGGAGAAACAGAAACTGGCACTAGGCTCTAGGTTAATAGGTTAGTCCCAAAAATCATATAAAATAGCATATAAATGCATATAAAACATCCAAGGTTGATAATATAATAGCATGGGACAATCAAAAATTATAGATACGTTGGAGACGTATCACTTGTTCTAGTCCTGCTCCCCACGCACCCATATTTCCATGGATATTTGCAATAAATTTATTTTTTTGGAACGTGCGTGGCCTCAATAGCAAAGCCGAACGGTCATATCCTCGGCCTCCCCCTCATTGTATGATTACAAGAGACCAAACTGGCCGTGGTCACCCCCACACTCGTCTTTGAGACGCTTGGCAACCAATTCTCGGATTTCTACTTCCTTCCCACCGACGGGACGCACGGAGGCATCCTCATCGCATGGCGTGCGGATCTGATTGCCCTTGCCAACCAGACCATTGGCACTTACCATGTTTCTGCCACCGTCTCCTCCCTCTCTGGTTCTAACACATGGTGGCTAACATGCGTGTACGGGCCGCAATCCGAGCCGGACAAGCTCTCTTTCTTAGCAGAGATGCATGATCTCTGGGACTCCATTGCCGGGCCATGGCTTATCGGTGGAGACTTCAACATGATTACTTATCTTGTGGATAAAAATAACGGCCGCGTCAACCATCGGTCCATGAACCACTTCTGGCGCTTCATCACAGATTCTGCCCTTCGCGACATCTACCTCCATGGTAGAAGATATACTTGGTCGAACGAGCAAGAAAGCCCTACTCTCGTGCACCATGACCGAGTCCTTTGCACCCCACTTGGGAGACATCTAACCCCCATCACCTCCTCCACTGTCTGGCCTCCGCGGCATCGGATCACTGCCCTCTTGTTCTCGACTGCGCGCCGCGTGCCCACGGGCGGCCACGTTTCCGCTTCGAGAGATTTTGGACTAAACTCGATGGCTTTCACCAAACCATTTCCGACGCCTGGAACTCTGAAGCCCCGGACCCTGACCCTTTCCGGCGAATCTATGGTAGACTCAAAGCCACCGCCCGTGTGCTACGGAGCTAGAGTGCTTGCACCACGGGCAGCATCTCCCTTCAACTCATCGTCTCCCATGATCTCATCTACCGGCTCGACGTGGCCCAGGATCATCGACCCCTCTCCGCGACGGAGGCTTGGCTCCATAGCGAGCTTAAACGCAAGTACCTCGACCTTGCATCCCTTGACTGCTCGCTCGCGCGCGAGCGCGCTCGTTTCACCTGGCTCAAGGAGGGCGACACTAACACGGCCTTCCTCAGATTGCATGCCGCGCACCGCCACCATAAGAGCCGCATCCTTGGGCTGCATCATGAGGGCGCCTTTGTCAGTGACGACATCGGCATGGCCAAAGTGGCGTTTTCCCACTTCTCGGCAACCATTGGATCCTCCCCTCCCCGCGAGCATTCCATCAACCTTGAAAGCTTCGACAATCGTCACTTCGACTTGCTGCCCCTGGAAGAATCGTTCACCGAGGAGGAGATTTGGCTCGTTGTCAAGAAAATGCCCACGGGCAAGGCGCCTGGCCCTGATGGGTTTACAGTGGAGTTTCTGCGCTCCTGTTGGGCCATGACAAATTGTATGCCATGAACTGCATGGGTTTTCGCAAGGTTAACAAAGCGCTCCTCTCCCTCCTTCCCAAGAAGCAAGATGCGTCTACCATCTCCGAATACAGGCCGATTAGCCTTATCCACTTGATCGCCAAGCTCTTCGCCAAAGTCTTATCGCTCTGGCTTGCGCCACGTCTCCAAGACCTTGTCTCCACAAACCAGAGTGCATTCATCACAGGGAGGAGCGTATAGGACAATTTCTTCCTGGTTCAGCAAACCGCGAGACTTCTCCACAACCTCAAAGCGCCGCACGTCCTCCTCAAACTGGATATCGCCAAGGCCTTCGACACGGTCTCATGGCCCTTCCTCCTCGAAACCCTCTGCCACATCAGCTTCAGACACCGTTGGTGCGAATGGATATCCATACTCCTCTCCACGGCTTTAACTCGGGTACTCATCAATGGCAACCCTAGGCCGCCGATCTCCCATGCGCAAGGCCTCCTCCAAGGTGACCCCATCTCGCCTATGCTCTTTACCCTCGTCATCGACAAGCTCAACTCGCTGCTCCAACATGCCACGAATTCTGGCATCCTCAAGAGGCTCACTCCACGGCATGCGGCCTCCGGCATCTCCATGTTTGCGGATGACGTCGTCATCTTTTGCCACCCAGACGCCATCGAGCTCGGCATCGTCAAGGAGCTGCTCCGCCTGTTCGGCAACGCCTCTGGCCTTCGCACGAAATTCCTCAAGTGCTTCGTGGCTCCTATTCGTTGCGGCACCGACAAGCTCGCAATCATCGGGTCCTCCCTGGACTGCCCGATCGTGGGGTTCCCCATTAACTACCTCGTCTTGCTGCTTTCGATCCGGAAGGCCAAGGTCTCCACATTGCTCCCACTCGTGGACAAACTTGTGAAGAAGCTTGCTACCTAGAAGGCGTCTCTCCTCTCGCGTGGCCAGCGCCTTGCCCTTGTTCGGCATGTGCTCACTGCCATGCCAGTCGATATTCTTCTTGCGCTCGTTATCAACCCACCAATCCTCAAGAAAATAAACAGGCTGATCCGAGACTTCCTATGGCATGGCAACAAGGATCCGCGCTCTGGCTCAAACATCGTCTCCTAGAAAAAAGTTTGTCAGCCCCTCGAGCTTGGCGGGCTCGCATTCGAGATCTTCACCGCACTGGAGTCGCGATGCGCACGCGCTGGTTGTGGCTCCAGGCCACCGACGCGAACGGCGCCTGGAAACACCTCCATCTCCACTCCGATCAGGAAGCCTCTAGGCTTTTCCGCGCCTCTACCTCATGGGCACTTGGTAACAGCCACAAGTGCAGATTTTGGCGTGATCACTGGCTCCAAGGGCAGTCTATCTCTGAAATTGCACCAAACCTACTCGTGCTCATCCCTCGCCAATGCCGCAATAAGAGACTTGTCTATGAGTCCATCACTGATCGCGGCTGGATCGCGGACATTCACGGCACCCTAAACCCCACGGCTACCATTGAATATGTGCAGCTATGAAGACGACTACAGAAGATCACCCTCTCCAACGACCCAGACCTCCTCTCTTGGAGGTGGACTGCTCATGGTACTTACACTCCGAACTCCACCTACAGGGCCCAATTCACCGGAGCCACCACCTCACCACATTGGCGCATCATCTGAAAATCTTGGGCCCCTACTAATGCCAAGATCTTCCTTTGGCCGGCCTCCCTTGACCGCTGCTGGACTGCCGAGCGCCGGGCGCGACGCAATCTACCCCATGACCCCACATGCAAGCTTTGCGATCAAGAGCATGAAACCCTTCACCACCTGCTTGTGGGATGCGTCTTCTCTCGCACCATCTGGCACGAGATCCTGGTATGGAGCCGCATGACCGTGCAACCCCCAGACGACACTCTTGACTTCTTCAAGTGGTGGACGATGGCAGCTAGTGCCAATCCGACATGTTTGCGCAAACGCCTCCACACCCTCACCATCCTCACGGCCTGGGCTATCTGGAAGCACCGGAACGCGGCGCTCTTCGACGCCGCCGCGCCCTCTTCCACCAAGCTCATCGACGACGTCAAGCAAGAAGCCGCGCTTTGGGCTAGAGCTGGCGCGAAAGGGCTAGACAAAGTTATCCATGTAATCTAAACTAAGCCTCCCTGTAACCTCTCCCCTTTACCTGTCAATGGAATGATACGCTATCTTAGCGTAGTCGGGGTTAAAAACATAATATGTCTTAAACAGGACAGTCTGTAGTAATCTGAACATTCACCATACCTCTGGTAATCCAAAAATTCTGAAACAATTAGTAAAAATAAAAGAAAATTATATAAAGATTTTTCAACAAGTTTCAGAAGCTTTCGACGTTCCAGTAAAAAATGTAAAATCGCGCACTACAGCTAAAGTTTCTGTTTCTGCACCGCACATACCAACAAGAAATCTAAACATCCTAAAGGCAAATCATGGAACATTATTTTTATAATACAATGGAATTGTACAAGGGGATAATTATTTTTTTGAGAACCTTCATGAAAAATTCTACATTGTTTCCATGAGCATGAACACAAGTGTTCAAGCTCGACCCTCACTTCTCCAATGCATAACTTCCAATTGCTTCTCTTTTGTGAAAAGGTTTTTTAAGTTCCCCTCAATATTTTTTTTTGTTTTTAAACTTTATAAAAGCACTCAACAGTAAGAAATGACTCTCTAAAACTTCCGGGTTGTCTCCCTAGCAGCGCTTTCTTTAAAGCCATTAAGCTAGGCATAAAGTGCTCAAGTAATGGATCCACCCGGATCCCAAGGTATATCAAAGCCAATTTTAATTAACAATGATTTGGCATTTAGTAGTGAGCACAAAGCAACATATATCATGCAATGACGAAGTCTAAATCTCTTTCTATGCATCAGCATGTCATATAAGAACAATTCAGGCACATCAAGTAAAGGCCAATACATAGCATAAGCAGTTTCTTGCAATTTTATCGTGTTGGAAACAAAGAGAG
The DNA here is from genome assembly GCF_003073215.2 of Triticum urartu. NCBI lineage: Eukaryota > Viridiplantae > Streptophyta > Magnoliopsida > Poales > Poaceae > Triticum > Triticum urartu. Next base: position 389,456,532 of record NC_053027.1, on the reverse strand, counting down.
GTGGAGATATAGTTCCTCTCTCATAATAATTGCAAGTAGGAGCAGCAAGCACATGCATATTATATTCATCAAAATCATCATGTGCAGTGGTAGAACCCAACCTATCAATGTAATCCTTAATAAGTGCAAACTTCTCCGATATAGTGTAGTCGAGAGAATTCAAAAAGGTAATAGGACTATCATGCATGGGTGCAATAGCAACAATTTCATTCTTAATATAAGGAACAATAGCAAGTTCATCTCCATAAGCATTATTTATATTGGCATCTTGGCCACGAGCATAACAAGCATCAATTTCATCAAAAAGGGATATTTCAAATGAATCAACGGGATCATAACAATTATCATAACATTCATCCTTCGGTAAGAATGAAGGGGCATTAAATAATGTATGCATTGAAGAGTTACTCTCATTAGAAGGTGGGCACGGGTGGCTAATCCGTTCTTCCTCCATTTGTTCTTCGCTTTCCTCATCATCATTTTCATCCAATGAGCTCACAGTTTCATCAATTTCTTCTTCCATAGACTCCTGCAAAATATTAATCTCTTCTTGGACAGCAGAGGAGTCCTCAATATATGGTTTAACATAAGCATTAGAAGCATAATTATCATAACAATATTTAAGTATAGCTAAATTTTCAGATTTGTAAAGAGTAGCATCATACTAGGCGTGCACCTATGTGGGAGCATGCAGCTTCTAGGCCAACCATGCAAGCACCTGCATGGTGGCATGTAGATCTTCGTGAAGACCCTGCCACCGCACCAGCACAGCAGCCAGCCAGCCAGTGTGGCGCTGCATGCCTCATCAGCTTGGATGCGAGTCGAAGCGAGGCGAGGCGGCGACAGATGGGATGAGCTTCCTTGTCGTCCCTGATAAAGCAAGAGGACACATCGGCAGCGCATTAAATGCATTTTGTCCCACGATGTCAGGGATAGACTTGTACACTGTAGACACTTTCCACCTCCTGTGTGCCACTGTGGAGACCCCTTTGACATATAAAAGGAGGCCCGAGGCGTACTGAGAGAGGATTCAGACTTTTCGGACCCTGCATGCCTTGTAGCTAGTCCAAGAACACCAGATAAACACACCAAAGCAGGATTAGGGTATTACGCATCGTTTGCGGCCCAAACCTGGATAAAATTCCCCCGCGTTGATCTTCTAGTCCCGCTCTTTCCACAGCCCCGCGCCCCAGCAACCATATTTGGGATTCCCTGTGGTCCCATAGGTGTCGTTCTTGAACCCCGACATCTTTGGCGCGCCAGGTAGGGGCGCGAGCTGTGAAAATCCGGCTTGGAAGTTAGCGCATCGACTTCATTATCACCATGGTCCCCAAGAAGAAGGGGATCACAACGATCGGGTCGTCCGGAGCCGGCCCATCCGCACCAGCGTGGGCGGCCGACCGGGGGTCCATGTATGGTGTCAGAGATGTGGCCCCGAGAATTCCAGCGGAGGAGATCGAGTCTTGTGGGGAAAAGTGCGCAAACCTCTGCAGAGTGTACAAACTAATCATGATTAGATGTGTCAACGGTTATGGACATCTTGAGTATCTGGTACTTGAATTATTGATTTGATCGCATCACCTTACTTAATTAATTTGTTGGGTTGTTAACATTTAATTGGGATTTAGTTGGAGGAACCTTCTCAATAATTTTCAACCAACTTGGTAGTTAAATAAAAATTTATTCCTTTGATATAGGGAAAAATTGGCTTTATGCAAAAATTGAACTTAGAGCCTCCACCAGCCAAATATGCATGTAGTAATAGCCATTATTCAGCATTGCTCTATAGTGTGAAATTGCCTGTACATTCAATGTACTGACCTACATGGCCGCAACTTCTCATGTTGCAGGATTCTTACGACGAGTAAGTGATACGTTTGGGTTACGATTTCTACACTCAACTTTGCCGTTGGTGTTGATGGGAATCCACAACCTTGTTGTTACTTCCGCTATATCGATTGAGGTAATAGTATTTATGTTACTTTATACATGTGATTTACCTCTGTTATAAACCCTCGAGTGCTGTGTGTGTCAGCATACCAATCCAGGGATGACACTTAAGCACAGAGACTTGACCGTTTGAGGTCGGGTCGCTACACCTACCTTACGAGGTGGGTTGTCCGGCCTTTACCCGAGAGCTGCGGCAATTCCAGTGGCCCTCCCACTACACGTTCAAGCCTGATGTTGGGGAAAAGTACAACGGCAAGACTCACCCGTTGGAGTTCCTCAGCATCTACACCATCACGATGCAGGTCGCTGGGGCTCGCAACGACAAGGTGCTCGCCAATTACTTTCCGCTGGCACTTAAGCCCAACGTCATGTCGTGGTTGATGCACCTGCCAGTGGATTCCATCTCTTCCTGGTCGGATCTGTGCCACGAGTTTGTTGGCGCCTTTACTGAAGGCCACCAAGCTCCTGGCCAGGCAAGTGACTTGCATGTCACCCCCAGAAGGATGGCGAGTCCCTGCGCAAGTACATACAAAGATTCAGCCGTGTATAGTACACACTACAAAAAAGACACATCCGTGACATTTTGGGCCGGACGGAATTTTTTTTGTCATACTTATGACACTTCTATGATGATAATTGTGACAAAACCTGGTATCATCGTAGATGTGGTGGGCTCCTACTTCTATGACAAAAAATCATGACAAAAAATGGGCTTTTCATCCTGGGCGGGCCGGAGACGCAGCTGCATGACATTCTTTGGGCCGTCCATGACCGAAAAAACCATGGTAGAAGCGAGGGCGAGGAAAATATCGGGGTGTTCCCGGTTATGGTGGGTGGTTGGGGCCGAGCGATGCACGAAGGTTTGCGTGTTTCTCTCAAACACGCACGCGCGTGGGTGCAAGGCATTGGGCTCTAACTGAACCCGAGTGAGGCATTCGCCTACTGAACCCGAGCGATTGCACTGCAGGCTACGCGTTACTGAACCGAGCGATCTATCAATGGCTGTTAACTGAACCCGATCGAGCAATTCCTTCACTACTGCTGCTAACTGAAGCCGATAGATGTTGACTCTGGATGAACAGTGAGCGTTGCTGGGGGGGTGGATGAACAGTTCCCGGTGGGGGTGGATGAACAGGACCCCGTGGTGTTGCCTCTGGATGAACAGGACCCCGATCGATCGAGCTGGTTGGGGATGGATGAACAAGACCCCATGGAGGGCTGGATGAACAGGACGACCCTGTGGAGGGCTGGATGAACAATAGACGATGGAGGGCTAGATGAACAATAGACGATGGAGGGCTAGATGAACAGTAGCCCGTGGAGGGCTGGTTGAACAGGAGCCCTTGGAGAGGGCTGGTTGAACAGTAGCCGCTGGAGTAGCGTGTGGTGGAAGCTGGATGAACAGAAGCCCGTGGATGAACAGAGGTGGAGGATGGAGGAGGTCGACGGTGCATGAACAGTAGCCCGTGGAGGATGGAGGGGGTCGACGGTGGAGATGAACAGTATCCCATGGAGTCCCGTTTTGCGGTACGCCACACCCTTCCCGATGAACAGGACCCCCGTTACGACCGTAGCGCTCCAACACAAGTCCGTTTCCTCCGTTTTGTGGTATGCCACACCCATCCATATCAACAGGACCCCGTTTCGACAGTAGGAGGTCCGATTCCTCCATTTTGCGGTACGCCAGACCCATCCCGATGAATAGGATCCCATTTCGAACGTGGCCGGTCGAACACAAGGCCGTTTCCTCCGTTCTGCGGTACGCCAGGCCTTGTTTCCATCAACTGTTCCGTCCAAGCCGGTTGGATCCCACACGTTCTGTTGCCTCCCGATGAACACGACGCATTCCGCTGCCTCCCCATGAACATGACGACGACGCTGTTGTTTTTTTCCGGGCGACGACGATGTTGTTTCTACGTTCTGACCCAGCCATGTACACGAGCCCTGGCCGTACGTATGCGTTAGTAGGCGCTCGAGACCCCGCCCGTATGTACGTACGTGGCAATATTTTCTTTCTTCCACACTGGCCGCTGTACGTACGTGTACATGCTACATGCGCGCCTCTACTACGACACGTGCGCGCCTCTACATCAACCAGTATGTACGTACACGTTCGCGACCACAATGACAATGCTATGTACTCTTCGACCAGGTGGGTCCCGACTGTCAGGCACTTCCTTGCGTGCGAAGATGTAGCTAGTGGGTCCCAGCAGTCAGGGGGGCGAATCGTTTTTTTTTGCCCGGACGCACTTCCTTGCGTGCGAAAATGTCGCTGGTAGGTCCCAACAGTCAGGGGGAAACGTTTTTTTTCGCGAAATACGGTTGCCCATCCGATGGGTCCCTGCTGTCAGGTGGAGGAATCATTATTTTCCGCGTAATAAGGAGGCACTTCCTTGCTGCGGCCATGGACCCAGCTGTCAGCCTCTCCACGTACAGTCCACGTCCGACGGAAGCCATTCCTCGACCACGTTGACCACACCGCGCCGAGAGCACCAGGGCAGTGGACGATGGCGAGGCCAAGGAAGGGGACAACGCGGAGCCGGGAAAGAGGGTTCACTGGTTCGCTGCAGTGTGAGGCTACCATCGCCACAAAATAATAGGGGGTGTGGGTGAGTAGAGAGATGGCCTGGTCAACGGTGCGAGTAGTAGGGGGCGGTGAGGCCTCCGCAGCATCACAGCCGGCCACGGGAGGCAGGAGCACGAGGCACGACCGGCGCTGGTTTGGGCGTTTGGAGCAAGAAGATTGCTACCTCTTGAGCACTGCGTTGGTTTTCCCTTGAAGAGGAAAGGGTGATGCAGTAAAGCAACGTAAGTTTTCCCCTCAGTTTTTGAGAACCAAGGTATCAATCCAGTAGGAGACCACGCGCGAGTCACCTCGTACCTACACACACAAATAAGAACCTCGCAACCAATGTGATAAAGGGGTTGTCAATCCCTTCATGGCCACTTGCAAGAGTGAGATATGATAGGGATAATAATAATAAGATAAATATTTTTGGTATTTTTATGATATAGATGGAAAGTAAAAGATTGACAAATAAAGTAGATGGAAACTTATATGATGGAGAATAGACCCGGGGGCCATAGGTTTCACTAGTGGCTTCTCTCAAGATAGCATAAGTATTACGGTGGGTGAACGAATTACTGTCCAGCAATTGATAGAAAGAGAATAATTATGAGAATATCTAGGCATGATCATGTATATAGGCATCACGTCTGTGACAAGTAGACCGAAACGATTCTGCATCTACTACTATTACTCCACACATCAACCGCTATCCAGCATGCATCTAGAGTATTAAGTTCATAAGAACAGAGTAACACCTTAAGCAAGATGACATGATGTAGAGGGATAAACTCATGCAATATGATGTAAACCCCATCTTTTTATCCTCGATGGCAACAATACAATACGTGTTGTTTCCCTTTCTATCATTGGGATCGAGCACCGCAAGATTGAACCCAAAGCTAAGCACTTCTCCCATTGCAAGAAAGATAAATCTAGTAGGACAAACCAAACTGATAATTTGAAGAGACTTGCAAAGATAAACCAACCATACATAAAAAAATTCAGAGGAGATTCAAATATTGTTCATAGATAAACTTGATCATAAACCCACAATTCATCGGATCTCGACAAACACACCGCAAAAGAAGATTACATCAAATAGATCTCCAAGAGAATAGAGGAGAACTTTGTATTAAGATCCAAAGAGAGAGAAGAAGCTATCTAGCTATTAGATATGGACATGAAGGTCTGAAGTAAATGACTCACACATCATCGGAGGGGCCATGGAGTCGATGTAGAGGCCCTCCGTTATCTATGCCCCCTTCGGCGGAGCTCCGGAAAAGGCCCCAAGATGGGATCTCTTGGGTACAGAAGGTTGCGGTGGTGGAAATAGGGTTTTGTGGTGCTCCTGGATGTTTGCGGGGTATATGGATATATATAGAAGGAAGAAGTAGGTCGGTGGAGCAACGAGGGGACCACGAGGGTGGATGGCGCGCCCAGGGGGGTGGGCGCGCCCCCTGCCTCGTGGCCTCCTTGATTATTTCTTGATGTCCACTCCAAGTCTCCTAGATCACGTTTGTTCCAAAAATAACGCTCCCGAAGGTTTCATTCCATTTGGACTCCGTTTGATATTCCTTTTCGGCGAAACACTAAAATAGGCAAAAAAACAACAATTTGGGCTGGGCCTCCGGTTAATATGTTAGTCCCAAAAATAATATAAAAGTGTAAAAATAAGCCCATTAACATCCTAATTAGATAATATAATAGCATGGAGCAATCAAAAATTATAGATACGTTGGAGACGTATCAAGCATCCCAAGCTTAATTCCTGCTCGTCCTCGAGTAGGTAAATGATAAAAATAGAATTTTTGATGTGGAATGCTTCCTAACATATTTCTCAATGTAATTTTTCTTTATTGTGGCATGAATGTTCAGATCCGAAAGATTCAAGATAAAAGTTTAATATTGACATAGAAATAATAATACTTCAAGCATACTCACTAAGCAATCTTGTCTTCTCAAAATAACATGGCCAAAGAATGTTATCCCTACAAAATCATATAGTCTGGCTATGCTCTATCTTCATCACACAAAATATTAAATCATGCACAACCCCGATGACAAGCCAAACAATTGTTTCATACTTTTGATGTTCTCAAACTTTTTCAATCTTCATGCAATATATGAGCGTGATCCATGGATATAGAACTATGGTGGAATAGAATGGTGGTTGTGGAGAAGACAAAAAAGGAGAATATAGTCTCACATCAACTAGGCATATCAACGGGCTATGGAGATGCCCATTAGTAGATATCAATGTGAGTGAGTAGGGATTGCCATGCAATGTATGCACTAGAGCTATAAGTGTATTAAAGATCAACAAAAGAAATTAAGTGGGTGTGCATCCAACTTGCTTGCTCATGAAGACTTAGGGCAATTTTAGGAAGCCCATCATTGGAATATACAAGCCAAGTTCTATAACGTAAAATTCCCACTACTTTATGAAAGTGACAACATAGGAGACTCTCTATCATGAAGATCATGGTGCTACTTTGAAGCACAAGTGTGGAAAAAGGATAGTAACATTGTCCCTTCTCTCTTTTTCTCTCATTTTTTATTTGGGCCTTTTTTTTTCTTTTGGCCTCTTTTCTTTTTTTTCGTCCAGAGTCTCATCCCGACTTGTGGGGGAATCATAGTCTCCATCATCCTTTCCTCACTGGGACAATGCTCTAATAATGATGATCATCACACTTCTTTTTTTACTTACAACTCAAGAATTACAACTCAATACTTAGAACAAATTATGACTCTATGTGAATGCCTCCGGCGGTGTACCAGGATATGCAATGAATCAAAAGTGACATGTATGAAAGAATTATGAACGGTGGCTTTGCCACAAATACGATGTCAACTACATGATCATGCAAAGCAATATGACAATGATGAAGCGTGTCATAGCAAATGGAACGGTGGAAAGTTGCATGGCAATATCTCTCGGAATGGCTATGGAAATGCCATAATAGGCAGGTATGGTGGCTGTTTTGAGGAAGGTATATGGTGGGTACTAGAGAGGATAGCAAATGTGGAAGGGTGAGGGTGCGTATAATCGATGGACTCAACATTAGTCATAAAGAACTCACATACTTATTGCAAAAATCTATTAGGTATCGAAAAAAAGTACTAAGCGCATGCTCCTAGCGGGATAGATTGGTAGTAAAAGACCATTGAGGGAGTCCTGGATTAGGGGGTGTTCGGATAGCCGGACTATACCTTCAGCCGGACTCCTGGACTATGAAGATATAAGATTGAAGACTTCGTCCCGTGCCCCGATGGGACTTTCCTTGGCGTGGAAGGCAAGCTTGGCGATGCGATATTCAAGATCCCCTACCATTGTAACAGACTCTGTGTAACCCTAACCCTATCCGGTGTCTATATAAACCGGAGGGTTGTAGTCCGTAGAGGATCAACTCCATACACAATCATATCATAGGCTAGCTTCTAGGGTTTAGCCTCCTTGATCTCGTGGTAGATCTACTCTTGTACTACCTATATCTTCAATATTAATCAAGCAGGAGTAGGGTTTTACCTCCATCGAGAGGGCCCGAACCTGGGTAAAACAAAGTGTCCCCTGTCTCCTGTTACCATCCGGCCTAGACGCACAGTTCGGGACCCCCTATCCGAGATCTGCCGATTTTGACACCGACATTGGTGCTCTCGTTGAGAGTTCCTCTGTGTCGTCGCCTTTAGGCCCGATGGCTCCTTCGATCTTCAACAACGATGCGGTCCAGGGTGAGACTTTCCTCCCTGGACAGATCTTCGTCTTCGGCGGCTTCACACTGCGAGCCAATTCGCTTGGCCACCTCGAGCAGATCGGAAGCTACGCCCCTGGCCATCAGGTCAGGTTTGGAAGCCTAAACTACGCGGCTGACATCCGCGGAGACTTGATCTTCGACGGATTCGAGCCACAGCCAAGCGTGCCGCACTGTCTCGATGGGCATGATATAGCTCTGCCGCCGAACAGTTCCTTGGAGGCCGCACACGCATCGGTTTCGACCATTGATTCGGAACCTACTGCGCCGATCGAGGATCAGCGGTTGGACGCTGCCTCAGGGGCTGCGATCTCAGAGGCGATCGAGCCGAACTCCAGCCCCGCACTCCGCATGGCCCGTGACTCCGAGGAGCCGGACTCCTCTCTGAACTCCGAGCCCCCCGCGCCCCTGCCAATCGAATCCTAGTGGGCGCCGGTAATGGAGTTCACCGCAGCGGACATCTTTCATCATTCGCCTTTTGGCGACATCCTGAATTCTGTTAAGTCTCTCTCTTTATCAGGAGAGCCCTGGCCGGACTACGGTTAGCAAGGGTGGGATACGGACGGTGAGGAAATTCAAAACCCACCCACCACCCACTTTGTAGCCACTGTCGACGATTTAACCGACATACTTGACTTCGGCTCCGAAGACATCGACGACATGGACGATGATATAGGAGACGAACAGGAACCAGCACCTGTACGGCGCTGGAAAGCCACCTCGTCATACGACATATACATGGTGGATACTCCAAAAGATGTAGATGGCGATGGAACAATGGGGGATGACACCCCCAAGAAACAGCCAAAGTGTCGGCGTCAGCGGCGCCGCTCTAAATCGCGCCAACGCAAAAACGGTGATTCCGGCACGGGAGATAATACTACCCCGGACAGCGCCGAAGAACACCCACCTCAGCAAGATTCGGCACAGGAAGATGGGGAAGCCATCCCTCACGAGAGAGCGGCAGACCAAGAGGTCGAGGATGATAACTATACGCCTCCCTCCGAAGACGAGGAAAGCCTCGATGACGACGAATTCGTCATACCATCAGACCCCGCCGAACAAGAGCATTTTAAACGCAGGCTTTTAGCCACGGCAAGCAGCCTCAAGAAAAAGTAGCAACAGCTTAGAGCTGCCCAAGATTTGCTAGCTGACAGATGGACTGAAGTCCTTGCGGCCGAAGAGTTCGAACTCGAACGCCCCTCCAAGAGTTACCCGAAGCGCAGGCCGCTACCCCGATCAGAGGAGGAAGCACCTACGTCACCAGCACATGACATGGAAGACCGGCCACCCTGTGGCCGTGACAGAGAGGCCGCTCAGCCCTCCACCCAAGCCATGACCCGACGCCGCACAACTAAGGAACGGGAAAATGCACCCGACCTGCGAGACATACTGGAGGATAAAGCAAGACAAACAAGATCGATCTACGGATCGCGTAGGCGCCCTACGGCATGTGAAAATGATCTTCACTGCGGATACAACATATCTGGCCGGGCCGTACACAACAGACACAGCTCTTCTGAGCTGCGTCGTGATATAGCCCAGTACAGAGGCACCGCACACCCGCTATGCTTCACGAATGAAGTAATGGATCATAAAATCCCAGAGGGCTTCAAACCCGTAAACATCGAATCATACGATGGCACCACAGACCCGGCGGTATGGATCGAGGACTATCTCCTTCACATCCACATGGCACGCGGCGATGATCTACACGGCATCAAGTACCTCCCGCTCAAACTTAAAGGACCGGCCGGGCATTGGCTTAACAGCTTGCCAGCAGACTCAATCGGTTCTTGGGAGGACCTGGAAGCCGCATTCCTTGATAACTTCCAGGGCACTTACGTGCGACCGCCGGATGCCAACGACTTACCACATAATTCAGCAGCCAGAAGAATCAGCCAGACAATTCTGGACACGGTTCCTAACAAAGAAAAACCAGATAGTCGACTATCCGGACACAGAGGCCCTAGCAGCCTTCAAGCATAACATCCGCGACAAGTGGCTTGCCCGACACCTGGGACAGGAAAAGCCGAAATCCATGGCAGCACGCACGACACTCATGACCTGCTTTTGCGTGGGAGAAGACAGCTGGCTGGCTCGCAGTAACAACTTATCAAAGAACCCTGGTAATTCGGATACCAAGGACAAAAGTGGCAGGACACATCGGAAATAGCAACAACAATGAAGACACGGCAGTCAACGCCGGATTCAGAGGCCATAAATCCGGTCAGCAGAAAAAGCAATTCAAAAAGAATACTCAGGGCCCGTCCAGTTTGGACCGAATACTTGATCGCTTGTGCCAGATACATGGCACCCCCGAAAAGCCAGCCAATCACACTAACAGGGATTGTTGGGTGTTCAAGCATGCAGTCAAATTAAGAGCCGAAAACAGAGACAAGGGGCTGCACAGCGACGACGAGGAGCCCAAGCCGCCGAATAACAATGGACAGAAGGGCTTTCCCCCACAAGTGCGGACGGTGAACATGATATACGCAACCCACATTCCCAAGCGGGAGCGGAAGCGTGCGCTGCGGGACGTATACGCGATGGAGCCAGTCGCCCCAAAGTTCAACCCATGGTCCTCCTGCCCGATCACCTTTGATCGAAGGGACCATCCCACTAGCATCCGTCATGGCGGCTTCGCCGCATTGGTTCTCGACCCAATCATCGACGAATTTCACCTCACAAGAGTCCTCATGGACGGCGGCAGTAGCCTGAACCTGCTTTATCAGGACACAGTGCGGAAAATGGGCATGGATCCCTCAAGGATCAAACCCACAAGAACGACCTTTAAAGGCATTATACCAGGTGTAGAAGCCAACTGTACAGGCTCAGTAACACTTGACGTGGTCTTAGGATCCCAGGATAATTTCCGAAGCGAAGAGCTAATCTTCGATATAGTCCCGTTTCGCAGTGGCAATCACGCCCTGCTCGGACGAACCGCATTCGCAAATTCAATGCGGTGCCGCACTACGCATATCTCAAGCTCAAGATGCCAGGCCCTCGAGGAGTAATCACGGTCAACGGAAACACCGAACGCTCCCTCCGTACGGAGGAGCATACGGCGGGCTCTCGCAGCGGAGGTACAAAGTAGCCTTCTTAGGCAATTCCCCAGTCCGGCCATTAAAAAGCCAGACACTGCCAAGCGCGCCCGGAGTAACCTACAGCAGGACTGCCTGGCACACTGTGAGCAAGCGTAGCAATGCGGCCCCAACCCCAGCTTTCGCGACCTAGCGAAACCAGTACCTCGCGTACACAAGTACGCCCTTGAAATACCATGGGCACAGGGGAAGGGGCACAATAAATGGCACTCCCAACATACGGCTTCAAACGTACTAGGGGCTGCCGGATTCTTTTTTTAATTTTTTCTTACTTTCAGGACTCCATACTTCGGACGACCTGTTCGGCAACTCGACTGCCGCACAAACGATGCAAGATCCAGGGAGGCAGACAAGCCATGCCGCATTATGGAACACCCAGGTGGTCTCTGTTACGAGTCGTATACCTGCTTTAAATACAATTCCGCGGCCTGCCCCTGGTCAGGACATACTGAATAGTCCAATATCTTTTGCTTATCGCACTATTTGTATCGTTCGGCTTTGATAAATAGCCTCTCTATAAACAATGCTTAGCTTTTTGTCTATTTTTTGCATTACTCTATTTTATATATGTTCATTAATGGCATGTTGCACTCGTACACTATGGTATGACAAGTACGCCAGGGGCTTCAGTACCCTTTAATATGGTGTGAGAAGTCCGTACACTTTCACAAGTGCGGCACCCCGAACTTATAGCACTATATGCATCGGCTCCGAATCATGATTTGGGTCAATAGTTGGGTTTGCCCGGCTCCTATGTTTTGGTGCCTTACGTTCCGCTATATCGGCTAAGGTAGCACTAGGAGAACCACTGCGATTGTGCCCCGGTTGAGCTGGGCTAAGCACCTCAGTGGAGAAAGCTAAAACTGACTGTCATGATGAGGCGATAGACCGATCGCTGTTCGAGAGGTTTTTCGGGTCCCTAAAGGCCTATGCCGCTTCGAGCGAGGAGCTGGATAACCCCAGCCAAGGCGTGGATAGCACCCCGAACTCGGTCTTCCGAAATAGGGGCTTCACCGAAATTTAAAATTATAAAGTTCTATGGCTAAGTGAGAGTGTTCAAGCATTATAGTCCGATTGCCTGATTCGCCGTGCTGAGCGCCTCCCTCGAAGGACCCAACTATGGGAAAAAGAGTGCTCAGGTTTATCCCCGAACACCCCAGCACTAGTGGCATGGGGGCAGAAGCCGACGACTGGCCATCTCTCAATTTTTTGATAAACGGCCGCACAAAAAATAATATTTTAAATTCAACAAGCATTGCTTAAGCGCCTATGAACAAGTTTTCAGCGCACAGGATAAAAATGAGCGAGTTTATTCAAAAATTACATCCTTGGTACATTCATCTGCCACAAGGCAAGCACCCGCAAGAACATCCTTGTAATAGTTCTCGGGCTTGCGATGTTCCTTCCCCGGCGGCGGCCCGTCCTTCACAAGCTTCTCACCGTCTAGCTTACCCCAGTGCACCTTTACACGGGCAAGGGCCCTACGGGCACCTTCGATGCAGACGGAGCGCTTGAGGACCTCGAGCCTTGGACAGGCCTCCACCAGCCGCCGCACCAGCCCGAAGTAGCTCCCAGGCAGGGCCTCTCCGGGCCACAGCCGAACTATGAAGCCCTTCATGGCCTGTTCGGCCGCCTTGTGGAGTTCGACCAGCTGTTTCAGCTGGTCGCTCAAGGGCACAGGGTTTCCGGCCTCAGCATAGTGAGACCAGAACACCTTCTTCATCGAGCTACCCTCTTTAGCTCGGTAGAATGCGGCGGCATCGGATACGCTGCGGGGAAGATCTGCGAATGCCCCTGGAGAACTCCGGATTCGGGTAAGTAACAAGTAGTTTACTTTTATATTTCTGCTTTGCATAAAGAATGCCTTACCCGCTGCTATCTTCCTCATATCCTCCAACTCTCGGAGGGTCTTTTGGGCTTCGGCCTTGGCAGACTTGGCAGTCTCAAGGGCCGCCGCGAGCTCGGACGCTCGGGTCTCTGACTCAAGCTCCAAACTCTCATGTTTTCTCATGAGAGCCTGAAGCTCTTGCTGCACCTCGCCAACCTGAGCCCCAAGTTTTTCTCGCTCGGTGCGCTCCGTGGCCGTTTGCTTTTCGGCCTCAGACAGCGCCTGCTTGAGGGTCGCCACCTCAGTCGTGGCCCCTACAATAAGCAGTACAATCCTGTTGTTTTTTGCAATCACGCCTCTCTATAGGCACTTATTTCTATAAGGTATTTCTTACCTTCTTTCTCCTCGAGTTGCCACTTGGCAAGGCCGAGCTCTTGCTCGGACCGCTCGAGTCCCTGTTTCAGGACACCCACCTCCGTAGTCAGTGCGGCAGTGGACAGCAACGAAGCTTGCATACGCATATTGACTCTTTATTGTTAGACTCCTGCGAAATTTAATAGATCCTCTATTCGGCTTTTCTTTCCGAATGCCAAATAGAGCATCAGGGGCTACTGTCTATGCCGTAATATTTTTACATATTTTTACTTACCTTGAAGCCTGTTAGGAGGCTAGCGCAAGCTTCACTCAGCCCGCTCTTGGCGGACTGGACCTTCTGGATCACCGTACTCATAATAGTACGGTGCTCCTCGTCGATGGAGGCGCCTTCAAGCACCTCTAGTAGATTATCCGACACCTCTGGTTGGACGGAGGTTGCCGGCACAGAAGGCCTGCTCCTCTTGGAAGGAGCTTGCCTACCGCGGTTCGGAATCGTTGAAGATTCCGGCACGGTGTCTGGCTGAAGGCTGGACTTGGAGCCTTGGTGGGTCTTGTCCCCTTTACTCCTGGAGTCCGGGAGGCTGCCTTGCGGCTCCTCCAGGACCACCTCCTCCTGCCCCGGAGCTTGTCGTGACGCCACTTCAGCGTCGTCCGCAGTGCGGGGGGAGACAGTGGGCGGAACGGAGGTCATGTCCGATGAATCCAGGGAGCCGCTCGACGACTCATTGAGTTCGGCCCGGGGCGGACTGCATAAGTATCATCGACATTAGGCAAAGCTGTGCAACAAAGGAACATCACGAGTTACTCTGATATCCGAACCTACGATTTCGCCGGACGCTTGCCCTGTCCGGCCACTCCTCTTCGTCTTCTTCGGCGTCGGGGGAATAGTCCGACGGAGGGGTCTTCCTTTTCCTGGACCCCTCGGCCTCCCCAGTTGGGGCGGCCTCCCTCTTCTTTCCTCCCCCCGCTAGAGGGGGAGAGGTTTCTTCTTCCTCCTCCTCGTTTTCATGGGAGGAGGGCGTCTCGGACTCGCCAGATGACGAGTCCGACAACACCACATTACGGGTACTCTTTCGAGTCCCCGTGGTCTTCTTCTTCTTGGCCTTCTTCTCCGGCACCACATAAGGCGCCGGAGTCAGCAGCTTCACCAGTAGAGCTGGGGCTGGGTCTTCGGCCAGCGGAGCCGGACAGTTAATCGGTTCGGCCATCGCCCGCCAAGCCTATCAAAGGCAAGGGAGTTTAGATCCCACATAGAGTCAAACTATGAAAAACGCTTGAACATCCTGTAACAGGTGTAGATAGCATACCTTGCTAGCGTGACGCTGCGACCTGTATCCGCGGTCCTCGGAAGCGGATGCGGGAGCCTCGGCGCCCTTGAATAGCATATTCCAGGCATCTTCGTACGTTGTGTCGAAGAGCCTGCTGAGGGTTTGATGCTGCGCCGAGTCGAACTCCCACAGATTGAAATCCTGGTGTTGGCATGGGAGGATCCGGCGGACGAGCATAACCTGGATTATATTGACAAGCCGGATTGGCTTGTTCTCCAGGGACCGGATGCATGTTTGCAATCCGGTCACCTCTTTCTCGTCGCCCCATGACAGGCCCATCTCTTTCCAGGACACAAGCCGCGTGGGGGGTCCGGATCGGAACTCAGGGACCGCGGTCCATTCCGGATCGTGTGGCTCGGTGATATAAAACCACCCGGATTGCCATCCCTTTAGGGTCTCCACGAAAGAGCCCTCGAACCATAGGGCGTTGGCCATCTTGCCCGCCAGGGCGCCTCCGCACTCCGCCTGGCTGCCGCTCACCACCTTGGGCTTGACGTTGGAAGTCTTGAGCCAGAGGCCGAAATGGGGGCGGACGCGGAAAAAGGCCTCGCACACGACGATAAACGCCGAGATGTTGAGGATGAAGTTCGGAGCCAGATCGTGGAAATCCAGGCCGTAGTAGAACATGAGCCTCCGGACAAATGGGTGGAGTGGAAAACCCAGTGCGCGGAGGAAGTGGTGGAGAAATACCACCCTCTCATGGGGCCTTGGGGTGGGGCTAAGCTATCCCTCCTCAGGAAGCCAGTGTGCGATGTCCTTGGACAGATACCCGGCCTTCCTTAGCTTCTTGATTTTGCCCTCCGTAACGGTGGAGACCATCCATTTGCCTCCCGCTCCGGACATTGCTGGAGAAGGTTGAGGTGGGAAGTGCGGGCTTGGGCGCTGGAGCTCGGGTGTGCGAGAGATGGGTAGGCAAGGGAGGAAGAAGGCCTAGGTAAATAGGGTGGATCCTTATCCCCTTATATAGGCGGATGCGGTTATGCGTCCCCACTTGCCTAATAAAACTCGCTTTCCTCCCGAGCGCCGTGATAAATGGCGCGGTTGGGTTACCCACATCCGTATTAATGAGAATCCCGTAAAAAGGGTACACGATCCCTGCTTTGACAAGACGTGCCAAGGAAACCACCTCGCAAAACATGCTGAGGTTGAAAAGTAAAAACGATTCAGGTAAAGGACTTGGCTGTAGTGTCATGGCGCGCTGCAGAATACGTCAGCAGATTTGATTTGTGTTAATATTATTCTCTCTATAGCAATATGTGGAAACTTATTTTACAGAGCCGGACACTACTCTTGGTGATTACAATCTTCTATGAAGGACTTGGAGGAGGAACCCGCCTTGCAATGCCGAAGACAATTTGCGCGCCGGACTCGTCGTCATTGAAGCCTGGTTCAGGGGCTACTGAGGGAGTCCTGGATTAGGGGGTGTTCGTTTAGCCGGACTATACCTTCAGCCGGACTCCTTGATTATGAAGATATAAGATTGAAGACTTCGTCCCGTGTCCGGATGGGACTTTCCTTGGCGTGGAAGGCAAGCTTGGCGATGCGATATTCAAGATCCCCTACCTTTTTACCGACTCTGTGTAACCCTAACCCTATCCGGTGTCTATATAAACCGGAGGGTTGTAGTCCGTAAAGGATAAACTCCATACACAATCATATCATAGGCTAGCTTCTAGGGTTTAGCCTCCTTGATCTCGTGGTAGATCTACTCTTGTACTACCTATATCTTCAATATTAATCAAGTAGGAGTAGGGTTTTACCTCCATCGAGAGGGCCCGAACCTGGGTAAAACAAAGTGTCCCCTGTCTCCTGTTACCATCCGGCCTAGACGCACAGTTCGTGACCCCCTACCCGAGATCCGCCGGTTTTGACACCGACAACCATCGCTCGTCCCGACCGCCACTCATAAGGAAGGCAATCAATAAATAAATCATGCTCCGACTTCATCACATAATGGTTCACGATACGTGCATGCTACGGGAATCACAAACTTCAACACAAGTATTTCTCAAATTCACAACTACTCAACTAGCATGACTCTAATATCACCATCTCCATATCTCAAAACAATCATCAAGTATCAAACTTCTCTTAGTATTCAATGCACTTATATGAAAGTTTTTATTATGCCTAAAAGAAAATTTCCATGTTGTTCTAAAGGACTCTCAAAATAATATAAGTGAAGCATGAGAGATCAATTATTTCTATAAAATAGAATCACCACCGTGCTCTAAAAGTTATAAGTGAAGCACTAGAGCAAAAACTATATAGCTCAAAAGATATAAGTGAATCACATAGAGTATTCTAATAAATTCTAATTCATGTGTGTATCTCTCAAAAGGTGTGTACCGCAAGGTTGTTTGTGGTAAACTAAAAAGCAAAGACTTAAATTGTAACACCCCGATGTAACTTGCCATATTTGTAACTCCGACTCTTGCCATTTTTGGCTTTACGTTATGATATTTCCCTTCGTGGTTGGGTTTTTGTCTTCGTTTTGCATTTTGTTCATGTCATGCATTTCATATCACGTCATCATGTGCATCGCATTTTCATTCGTGTTCGTCTCATGCATCCGAGCATTTTCCCCATTGTCCGTTTTGCAATCCGACACTGCCACATGCACCGGCGCACCCCTCTTGTCTCCTTTCGTGAGCTGGTGTTAAACGTTCTCGGAATGGACCGAGATTTGCCAAGTGACCTTCATTCACCACCGGTAGACCGCCTATCAAATTTCGTTCCATTTGGAGCCCGTTTGATGCTCCAACGGTTAACCGGGTAACCGCGAAGGCCCCTTTTGTGTTGCAGCCCAACACCCCTCCAAAACGGCCCAATAACCCATCTAAACCATTTCCATGTCCTCCGTTGTCGGATCATGATCGTGTGGGCGAAAACTACACCTCATTTGGACACTCCAAACTCCCTCTACCTATAAATTAGTCTTCCCCATCCAAATCTGAGGCAAACTCCAACCCTAACCCTAAACGCCTCAAAATCTACGCTCCACAGTTGCCACCGCCGCCTCCCACCATGCGGGCCCGCCAAGCCCATCTCTAGCCATCCCGAGCCCATTTGGGCCCGAGCGAGCCGTCGCCCGCGCCCGCTGGCCGGCGCTCGCCAGACTTTCCCGGCCGCATCGCCGGAGCACCCCGCCACCACGCCGCTCCCCATATCCGCACCGTCGCGCCGGACCTGGACACCGTCGCCGCTCGCCCGCTGCGACCCTGTGTGACCATGCCACCCTAGCCTCGCCCCGCTCGTTGTGCGTCTTGCCCGCCACCACCAGAGTTGGCCGGCGCCCGCTCCTCCGCTGCCGCCCTTCGCGCCGCCGCCCACTCCGCTCCTCCACCGTGCCGTCTCGCTCGCGCCTCCCCGGTCTCCATCCGCCGCCGCCGTGCCCGGATCCGGCACCGGCCGGCTGGATCTGGCCGTCCATGCCGATATCTCGCGACCTGAGTCGCCGGAGTCCGCAGTCGTCTGCTTCCATTGCCGCCGCTGCCTGACGGGATCGGAAGGAGCCCGATCCGCCACTCCGTTCGTGAACCCTGCGTGGGCCAGAACCCCCCCGCCCCTGCGGCCTATCTCCACCGGCCCACCGCACCGCTCCTTGACATGGGCCGAGCCCAATGGGTGGGCTGCCCCTAAGTCTCGCCCTGAGCACACTTCATGAACATGTGAGTGGCATGAGCTCGCAAAGGTGCTTTCATAAATCTGTTTATGCCATGCTCTGTTTTTCTGCCAAGTCTGAAACTGTTAATAAAACTTGCTATGTTTACATGGGTGCCATCATACCTTCTGTGCCTTTTTGGCTCATGTTCAGTAAGAGACTTTTGTTCTATAGCATGTTTTTGGCTTGCTCTAAAATTTGCTTCTGATGTTATTTTTGACATGTTAGTATTTCGCTAAGTCTGTGATGCTGATATCTTTTGCACTTTTTCCATGCTTGTTTGAACCTGTTATAGTGTGATTTAGCTGTAGCTCAGTGTTCATGTTTTGTCAAGCATCTCGTGTACATCCTCCATATGGTTTGTTGTTATGTTGGAGTGCAGTAGCTTAGTTTCTTATTTCATTCTAAGTAGCATCATGCTATTAATTATAGTTTTGCACCATCCTTGTTTTGCTTGCCATTTGCAAACCATGCATCCGTTTTCGGTGATCTTTATATCGATTTCAACCAAAATCATCTCATCTTTCCAGCGGTATACTTGGTTTGCCAAGTTGATGCCTTGATCATTCTTTTCCTTCCGGAGCACGCATATTCATTGCATACCACATCTCGCATATCATGCCATGTATTGCATCATGTTGCTTGTGCATTGCACCGTGATTGATTGTTGGTCCTTTGCTTGTGTTATTGCTTTGGGTAGAGCCAAAAGACGAGTACGTGAACGAGGAACCTATTGAGTATGCTTTCGAGGATCAAGCTTTCGAAAACTCTGAGAACATTGCAGGCAAGATGACCATACCCTCGAAATCACTTCTATCTTTGCCTGCTAGTTCTTCGCTCTATTGCCATGTCGCGCTACCTACCACATGCTATATCATGCCTCCGGTATTGCCATGTCAAGCCTCTAACCCACCTTTCCTAGCAAACCGTTGTTTGGCTATGTTACGCTTTTGCTCAGCCCCTCTTATAGCGTTGCTAGTTGCAGGTGAAGATGAAGTTTGTTCCATGTTGGAACATGGATATTGTTGGGATATCATTATTATATCTTATTTACTTTAATGCATCTATATACTTGGTAAAGGGTGGAAGGCTCGGCCTTATGCCTGGTGTTTTGTTCCACTCTTCCCGCCTTAGTTTCCATCATACCGGTGTTATGTTCATTGATTTTGCGTTCCTTACGCGGTTGGGTGTTATGGGAACCCCTTGACAGTTCGCTTTGAATAAAACTCCTCCAGCAAGGCCCAACCTTGGTTTACCATTTTCCTACCTACCACCATATACCTTTCCCTTGGGTTCTGCAGACTCAAGGGTCATATTTATTTTAAATCCCCCCGGGCCAGTGCTCCTCTGAGTGTTGCTTCGAAACAGGCAGCCCGCGGGGCCACTTCGGGGCAACTTGAGGGTTGGTTTTACTCGTACCTTGACCTATCCGGTGTGCCCTAAGAACGAGATACGTGCGACTCCTATCGGGATTTGTTGGCACATCGGGTGACTTTGCTGGTCTTATTTTACCATTAACGAGATGTCTTGTAACCGGGATTCCGAGACTGATCGGGTCTTCTCGGGAGAAGGAATATCCTTTGTTGACCATGAAAGCTTCTGATGGGGTAAGTTGGGACACCCCTGCAGGATATAAACTTTCGAGAGCCGTGCCCACGGTTATGTGGCAGATGGGAATTTGTTAATATCCGGTTGTAGAGAACTTGACACTTAACTTAATTAAAATGAATCAACTGCGTGTGTAGCCGTGATGGTCTCTTTTCGGCAGAGTCCAGGAAGAGAACCTGGTCTCGTGTTATGCTTGAACGTAAGTAGCTTCAGGATCACTTCTTGATCACTTATAGTTTCTCGACCGTGCGTTGCTTCTCTTCTCGCTCTCTTTTGCGTATGTTAGCCACCATATATGCTTAGTGCTTGCTGCAGCTCCAGCTCACTACCCTTTCCTACCCTTAAGCTTAAATAGTCTTGATCTTGCAGGTGTGAGATTGCTGAGTCCTCGTGACTCATGGATACTTCCAATAGTTGCAGGTGCCGAGGATACTAGTGCAGGTGACGATACCGAACTCAAGTGGGAGTTCGACGAGGAGTCTGGCCGTTACTATGTTTCTTTTCCTGATGATCAGTAGTGGAGCCCAGTTGGGACGATTGGGGATCTAGCATTTGGGGTTGTTTTCCTTTATTGTGGTTCCGTGGTCGGACCTTTGATTGTACTTTGGATGATGTATGAATTATTTATGTATAGTGTGAAGTGGCGATTGTAAGCCAACTCTTTATCCCTTTATTATTCAATACATGGGAATTGTGAAGATTACCCTTCTTGCGACAAGTCTACCATGCGGCTATGCATCTAAGTCGTGCCCCGACACATGGGAGATATAGCCGCATTGTGAGTGTTATAAGTTCTGGGACCGAATTGTGGTTCCTAAAGGTGATCTAAGGAAAGTCATTATGAGCGAGGCGCACAATTCCCTTCTATACATACATCCTGGAAGTACGAAGATGTACCATGACCTCAAGCAGTCTTATTGGTGGACTCGAATGAAGCGAGAAATTGCTCAATTCGTGAATGAATGTGATGTCTGTAGAAGGGTGAAAGCAGAACACCAACGACCAGCTGGGCTCCTCCAACCTCTTGCTATTCCAGAATGGAAGTTTGACCATACTGAATTCGACTTCGTGATTGGATTTCCCAAGTCCAAGCATGTAAATGATGCTATCTTTGTTGTCATCGACAAGCTTACTAAAGTGGCTCATTTTCTTCCTATCAAAGAATCTATCACAGCAGCTCAGCTGCCAGTGCTATACACCTCCAGGATTGTCTCCTTGCATGACATTCCACAGTTGATATCTTCAGATCGTGGAAGCATCTTCACTTCTAAGTTCTAGGACTCCTTCCAGAAGGCCATGGGCACCAACATTCGCTTCAGCACAACTTTCCATCCTCAAACTAGCGGCCAAGTCGAACGAGTCAATCAAATCCTTGAAGATATGCTCAGGGCTTGTGTCATTTCCTTCGGTATGAAGCGGGAAGATTGTCTTCCATATTCTGAGTTCTCCTACAACAATAGCTTTCGGCAGAAAGTGCCGTACTCCTCTCAATTGGTCAGAGACTCGTGAACGCCAGCTTCTTGGCAATGACTTAATCACAGAAGCTGAAGATATGTGTAAAGTCATCCGTGAAAATCTGAAGAATTACAATGATAGCAAGCACCGTGACTTGGCTTTCAAGATCGGAGACCATGTCTACCTCAGCGTCTCTCCAATGAAAGGCACTCATCGCTTCGGTATCAAAGGGAAGCTTGCCCCTAGATACGTGGGTCCTTTCAAGATCATTGGCAAAAAGAGGCGATCTCGCCTATCAACTTGAGCTTCCATCCAACTTCGCAAACATGCGCGATGTGTTTCATGTGTCACAGCTTCGCAAGTGCTTCAAGACTCCCGAGCGCACCATCAACTTCGAAGAGATTGATCTCCAAGAAGATATGTCTTATCATGAGCATCCCGTTGCTATTCTTGAAGAAACCAAGCGCAAGAATCGCAACAAGTCAATCAAATTCCTGAAAGTGAAGTGTTCACACCATTCCGACCGATAAGCCACCTGGGAACGCGAGGACCACCTCTGTTCCGAATATCCGGAGTTCTTCCAGTCCTTGATCTCGGGACGAGATCCTCTTGTAGTGGTGGAGTGTTGTAACACCCCGGATGTAACTTGCCATATTTGTAACTTCGACTTTTTCCATTTTCAGCTTTAAGTTATGAGATTTCACTTCGTGGTTGGGATTTTCTCTTCGTTTTGCATTTTGTTCATGTCATGCATTTCATATCATGTCATCATGTGCATCACATTTGCATTCACGTTCGTCTCATGCATCCGAGCATTTTCCCTGTTGTCCGATTTGCAATATGACACACCCACATGCATCGGCGCACCCCTCTTGTCTCCTTTCATTAACGGGTATTAAACATTCTCGGAATGGACCGAGATTTTCCAAGCGGCCTTGGTTCACCACCGGTAGACCGCCTGTCAAATTTCGTTCCATTTGGAGCCCGTTTGATGCTCCAACGGTTAACCGGGTAACCGCGAAGGCCCCTTTTGTGTTGCAGCCCAACACCCCTCCAAAACGGCCCAATAACCCATCTAAACCATCTCCATGTCCTCCGTCGTCGGATCGCGATCGTGTGGGAGAAAACTACACCTCATTTGGACAACTCCCTCATCGAAATCTGAGGAAAACTCCAACCCTAAACCTAAACGCCTCTAAATCCACGCCTCCACAGTTGCCACCGCCGCCTCCCACCATGCGGGCCCGCCAAAGCCCATCTCTACCCCGCCCGAGCCCATCTCGGCCCGAGCACGTCATCGCCAGCGCCCGCTCGTCGGGGCTCGCCGGACTTTGCCGGCCGCGTTGCCGAAGCACCCCGCCACCACGCCGCCTTCCCGGATCCGTACCGTCGCGCCGGACCCGGACGCCACCGCCGCTCGCCCGCTGCGACCTTGTGCGCCCGTGCCGCCCTAGCCTCGCGTCGCTCGCCGTGCGTCTCGCCCGCCACCACCGGAGTTCGCCGGCGCCAGATGCTCCGCCGCCCGCTCCACTCCTCTGTTGTGCCGTCTCGCCGGCGCCTCCCCGGTCTCCATCCACCGCCGGCGTGCCCGGATCCGGCACCGGCCAGCCGGATCTGGCCGTCCCCGTCGCCGTCTCGCGACCCGAGTCACCGGAGTCCGCCCCCGTCTTCTTCCGTCTCTGCCGCCTCCTGACGGGATCGGGAGGAGCCCGATCCGCTTCTCCATTCGCGAACCCCGCGGGGGCCAGAACCCCCCACGGCCCATCTCCACCGGCCCACCGCACCGCTCCTTGACTTGTGCCGAGCCCACTGGGTGATCTGCCCCTAAGTCTCGCCCTGAGCACGTTTTACTATTCCCCGCTGGTCTCTATTTTTTTTCAAAAACGACTAGGTCCTCAGATCCTAATAATTTGTGCCCCTCTTCATCATGTCACATCTCCATGACCATAGTTCCAAATCATGCTTATGATATGTCGAATTGTTCGTCTCGTTGATCTCTTCATGCCTGTAGCATTTCCATGCATGATACTATCCTTTACGATGCCATTTTCATTGATGCAAGAGTGCTATAAAATGTTAACTGTTGGTACTTTTCAGATCATGAGGTTTTGTCATTTTTATTGCATTTGATGTGTGCATCATATGAGCTTGGGATCTACATGAGTTTTGATCTATAACATGCCATCTTTACACGGATGCTTGTCTTGCATTTTCATGATCTATGTGGTGACTAGCACAAGCATGCAAACTAGGCTTCGTGATGTTGCTGTTTTCAGGGACTTAGGATTTTGCCAAGTCTTTTTCTTGCTGTTATTTTGATGCCATGTAAACTTGATTCTACAGTGACACTTATGCTTATTTTGGCTTACTTAAGTAAGGATGTTTTGAACATGTTGTTATGCTCTATCCATCCATGTGCCTTTTTGAAATTATGGAGTTGTCTAGCATGTCTTTTGCTTGCTCTACTTTTGCTATAAAATGTTCCTGGCAGAATGTTAACATGTTAATCAATATTGCCATGGTTGTTGCTAGTGATCCATGCATCCTATGAACTTTCTCTTGCCATGGTTAGCTACATGAACATGTCATCTTGTTGTTGTGATGCTTTTTTTGTCATGCAATGCTTTGTAGTGAGTGGCATGAGCTTGCAAAGGTGCTTTCATAAATCTGTTTATGCCATGCTCCATTTTTCTGCCAAGTCTGAAATTGTTAATAAAACTTGCTATGTTTACATGGGTGCCATCATACCTTCTGTGCCTTTTTGGCTCATGTTCAGTACGAGACTTTTGTTCCATTCATTTAGTAGAATCATGTCGTACCTTAGTTTTCTATTAGATGTTCCTCTAGCATGTATTTGGCTTCCTCTAAACTTTGCTTCCTGATGTTATTTTTGACATGTTATATTTTGCCAAGTCTGTGATGCTGATATCTTTTGCAATTTTGCCATGCTTGTTTGAATATATTCTATTGTGATTTGGCCGTAGCTCAGTGTTCATGTTTTGTCAAGCATCTCGTGTACATCACTTCCATATGGTTTGTTATTATGTTGGAGTGCAGTAGCTTAGTTTCTTATTTAATTCTAAGTAGCATCGTGCTGTTAATTACAATTTTGCACCATCCTTGTTTTGCTTGCCATTTGCAAGCCGTGCATCCGTTTCCGGTGATCTTTATATCGATTTCAACCAAAATCATCTCATATTTCCAGCATTATACTTGGTTTGCCAAGGTGATGCCTTGATCATTCTTTTCCTTCCGGAGCACGTATATGCATTGCATACCACATCTCGCATATCATGCCATGTATTGCATCATGTTGCTTGTGCATTGCACCGTGATTGATTGTTGGTCCTTTGCTTGTGTTATTGCTTTCGGTAGAGCCGGAAGACGAGTACGTGAATGAGGAACCTGTTGAGTATGCTTTCGAGGATTAAACTTTCGACAACTCTGAGAACATTGCAGGGAAGATGACCATACCCTCGAAATCGCTTCTATCTTTGCTCGCTAGTTGTTCGCTCTATTGCCATGTCGCGCTACCTACCACTTGCTATATCATGCCTCCCACATTGCCATGTCAAGCCTCTAACCCACCTTTCCTAGCAAACCGTTGTTTGGCTATGTTACCGCTTTTCCTCAGCCCCTCTTATAGCGTAGCTAGTTGCAGGTGAAGATGAAGTTTGTTCCATGTTGTAACATGGATATTGTTGGGATATCATTATTATATCTTATTTACTTTAATGCATCAATATACTTGGTAAAGGGTGGAAGGCTCGGCCTTATGCCTGGTGTTTTGTTCCACTCTTGCCGCCCTAGTTTCCGTCATACCGGTGTTATGTTCCTTGATTTTGCATTCGCTTTGAATAAAACTCCTCCAGGAAGGCCCAACCTTGGTTTACCATTTGCCTACCTACCACCATACACCTTTCCCATGGGTTCTACAAACTCAAGGGTCATTTTATTTTAAACACCCCTGAGCCAGTGCTCCTTTGAGTGTTGGTCCGAAACAGGCAGCCTGCAATGCCACCTCGGGGCAACTTGAGGGTTGGTTTTACTCGTACCTTGACCTATCCGGTGTGCCTTGAGAACGAGATACGTGTGACTCCTCTCGGGATTTGTCGGCACATCGGGCGGCTTTGCTGGTCTTGTTTTACCATAGATGAGATATCTTGTAACCGGGATTCCGAGACTGACCGGGTCTTCCCGGGAGAAGGAATATCCTTCATTGACCATGAGAGCTTGTGATGGGATAAGTTGGGACAACCCTGCAGGGTATAAACTATCGAGAGCCGTGCCCGCGGTTATGTGGCAGATGGGTAATATCTGGTTGTAGAGAACTTGACACTTAACTTAATTGAAATGAATCAACCGCGTGTGTAGCCGTGATGGTCTCTTTTCGGCGGAGTCCAGGAAGAGAACCCAGTCTTGTGTTATGCTTGAACGTAAGTAGCTTTAGGATCACTTATTGATCACTTGTAGATTCTCGACCGTGCGTTGCTTCTCTTCTCGCGCTCTTTTGCGTATGTTAGACACCATATATGCTTAGTGCTTGCTGCAGCTCCACCTCACTACCCTTTCCTACCCTTAAGCTTTAAATAGTCTTGATCTCGCGGGTGTGAGATGCTGAGTCCTCGTGAATCACGGATACTTCCAACAGTTGTAGGTGCCGAGGATACTAGTGCAGGTGACGATACCGAACTCAAGTGGGAGTTCGACGAGGATTCGGGCCGTTACTATGTTTCTTTTCCTGATGATCAGTAGTGGAGCCCAATTGGGACGATCGGGGATCTAGCATTTGGGGTTGTTTTCCTTTATTTTGGTTCCGTAGTCGGACCCTTGATTGTACTTTGGATGATGTCTGAATTATTTATGTATTGTGTGAAGTGGCGATTGTAAGCCAACTCTTTATCCCTTTCTTATTCAGTACATGGGATTTGTGAAGATTACCCCTCTTGCGACAAGCCTACCATGCGGCTATGCCTCTAAGTCGTGCCCCGACACGTGGGAGATATAGCCGCATTGTGGGTGTTATACGTTCTGGGACCGGATTGTGGTTCCTAAAGGTGATCTAAGGAAAGTCATTATGAGCGAGGCGCACAATTCCCTTCTATCGATTCATCCTAGAAGTACGAAGATGTACCATGACCTCAAGCAGTCATACTGGTGGACTCGAATGAAGCAAGAAATTGCTCAATTTGTGAATGAATGTGATTTCTGCAGAAGGGTGAAAGAAGAACACCAACGGCCAGCTGGTCTCCTGCAACCTCTTGTTATTCCAGAATGGAAGTTTGACCATATTGAGATGGACTTCATGACTGGATTTCCCAAGTCCAAGCGTGGAAATGATGCTATCTTTGTTGTCATCGACAAGCTTACTAAAGTGGCTCGTTTTCTTTCTATCAAAGAATCTATCACAACAGCTTAGTTGGCAGAGCTATACATCTCCAGGATTGTCTCCTTGCACGGCATTCCATAGATGATATCTTCAGATCATGGAAGCATCTTCACTTCTAAGTTCTGGGACTCCTTCCAGAAGGCCATGGGCACCAACATTCGCTTCAGCACATCTTTCCAACCTCAAACTAGCGGCCAAGTCGAGCGAGTCAATCAAATCCTTGAAGATATGCTCAGGGCTTGTGTCATTTCCTTCGGTATGAAGCGGGAAGATTGTCTTCCATATGCCGAGTTATCCTACAACAACAGATTTCAAGCGAGTTTGCGCAAGTCCCCATTCGAAAATCTATTTGGCGGGAAGTGTCGTACTCCTCTCAATTGGTCAGAGACCGGTGAACGCCAACTTCTTGGCAACGACTTAATCACAGAAGCTGAACAAATGTGTAAAGTCATCCGTGAAAATCTGAAAGCCGCGCAATCGCACCAGATGAGTTATTATGATATCAAGCACCGGGACTTGGCTTTCAAGATCGGAGACCATGTCTACCTCCGCGCCTCTCCAATGAAAGGCAATCATCGCTTCGGTATCAAAGGGAAGCTTGCCCCTAGATACATGGGTCCTTTCAAGATCATTGGCAAAAGAGGCGATCTCACCTATCGACTTGAGCTTCCGTCCAACTTCGCAAACGTGCATGATGTATTTCACATGTCACAGCTTCACAAGTTCTTCAAGACTCCTGAGCGCACCATCAACTTCGAAGAGATTGATCTCCAAGAAGATATGTCTTATCATGAGTATCCGTTGCTATTCTAGAAGAAACTGAGCGCAAGACTCGCAACAAGTCAATCAAATTCCTGAAAGTGAAGTGGTCACACCATTCCGACCGAGAAACCACCTGGGAACGCGAGGACCACCTCCGTTCTGAATATCCGGAGTTCTTTCAGTCCTCGATCTCGGGACACGATCCTCTTGTAGAGGTGGAGTGTTGTCACACCTCGGATGTAACTTGCCATATTTGTAATTCCGACTTTTGCCATTTTCGGCTTTAAGTTATGAGATTTCCCTTCGTGGTTGGGTTTTGTCTTCGTTTTGCATTTTGTTCATGTCATGCATTTCATATCATGTCATCATGTGCATCGCATTTTCATTCGTGTTCGTCTCATGCATCCGAGCATTTTCCCCGTTGTCCGTCTTGCAATCTGACACTCCCACATGCACCGGCGCACCCCTCTTGTCTCCTTGCGTTAACGGGTGCTAAACATTCTTGGAATGGACCGAGATTTTCCAAGCAGCATTGGTTCACCACCGGTAGACCGCCTGTCAAATTTTGTTCCATTTGCAGCCCGTTTGATGCTCCAACAGTTAACCGAGTAATTGCGAAGGCCCCTTTTGTGTTGCAGCCAAACACCCCTCCAAAACGGCCCAATAGCCCATCTAAACAATCTCCATGTCCTCCGTCGTCGGATCACGATTGTGTGGGCGAAAACTACACCTCATTTGGACACTCCAAACACCCTCTACCTATAAATTAGTCTTCCCCGTTCAAATCTGAGGCAAACTCCAACCCTAACCCTAAACGCCTTGAAATCTTCGCCTCCACAGTTGCCACCGCTGCCTCCCACAACGCGGGCTCGCCAAGCTCATCTAAAGCCCGCCCAAGCCCATCTGGGCCCGAGCGCGCCGTCGCCCGCGGCCGCTCGCTGGGGCTCGCCAGACTTTGTCGGCCACATCGCCGGAGCACCCAGCCACCACGCCGCCTTCCCGGATCCGCACCATAGTGCCGGACCCGGACGCCGCCGTCCCTCGCCCGCTGCGACCCTGTGCCGCCCTAGCCTCGCCCCGCTCGCCATGCATCTTGCCCGCCACCACCGGAGTTCGCCGGCGCCCGCTGCTCCGCCGCCCGCTCTGCTCCTCCGCCGTGCCGTCTCGCCGGCGCCTCCCGGTTCTCCATCCGCCGCCGTCGTGCCCGGATCTGGCACCAACCGGCCGGATCTGGCCGTGCCCGTCGTCGTCTCGCGACCCGAGTCACCGGAGTCTGCCGCCGCTACCGCCTGACGGGATCGGGAGGAGCTCGATCCGCCTCTCCGTTAACGAACCCTGCGTGGGCTAGAACCTCCCCCCCCCCCGCGGCCCATCTCCACCGGCCCACCGCACCGCCCCTTCACTTGGGCCGAGCAAGAATTTAAACAACGGGTCATATTACCTCATCGACATCCGAGAACACAAAGACCCACGTAAGTTGAAGGAGGAGACCCGCCAGCCGTGGAACATTGCTCAACTTCGACCATACTACACCTGAGCCACCGGCTCTCATCATGTACATACTTTGACGTTGTATATACTATGATAAGTAATAAAGTAGGACCTCTGTCCTTTTCCTTTTCAAAGATTATATATCTTTACCTTTTTCACTATTTAAATGACTATTAAGGAGCTTATCATATCTGAATCAAGTTTAACCTTTTTGGTCCGGCTTATGATCGTATTCGAGTCTAGCTGTAAACCTCATGATCACTTGGGGGCTTCCTGTTCAAACATAGGTCGTATTCGAGCCAAAGAGAACATAGCTGTAGTAACCCTCTTGATCGCCTCAAAGCCAAACTCGCTAGGGGGCTTCTTGATCGTATCTGAATCATAGCTTAACCCCTTTTGGGTCCTACTTGGATCGTATTCGAATCAGGGTCGTTAAAAACCTCTCAAGGTCATTTGGGGGCTTCCTGTTCAAACATAGGTCATATTCAAACCAAAGAGAACATAGCTGTTGGTACCCTCCTGATCGGCGCAACGCGAAAGCCACTGGGGCAATATGATCGTATTCGAATCTTATCTTAACCCCTTTGGTCCGGTTTACTGATCGTATTCGAATCAGAAACCCCCAACTTTCAGTTACAAAGTTAATTTATATTGTTTCCAAAACTGCCATTTGTCTTACTGGTCTTTTTTGTCTCAAATTTAAATGATCAGCACGGTCTTTTTCACCGGCTTGACTATCTGACAATAAGCCGCCAAGACATGATGGTCATCAGGCATGAAGAAGCATTGACTTCTCAAAAAGGATTGGGTCATGTGAACCGGTGATCCAGATGCAAAAGATACAGGTATGACTATTATTTATGAACAGTTATTTCTGTGTTAATCAAAGGTTGTTTCAACCTTGTTTATTTTCGCGTCTGTTTCTGTTTTTCTACTATGATAAAACCATTGGTCATGTACCGGGTGTTCTGACCCGTTCAGTGCTAAACCGCCAAGCCAGTTTTTCCTTTTCTACAGGAATAGAGCAGAAATATTACAGAGATAACCATAAATGTGATGCATATATTGACATCAGGAAGCAAAGAGCCACACACGACATCTTATGCACGATGGCATAGGCAAAATAAGAAGTTGTTTCAAGCTAAATCTATTACAAGGCTTTAAAGAGCCCACCAAGATGGTTCTCACTCTTCCCTCGCCGGTTCACTTCCTTCTGCTGATTGGAAGCTGGGTTTGGACCAGTCAAAACCGTTCACAGCAATGAACTCTGCTTCATCATCAATCAGGCCAGTCAGATCAACTTCCGAAGCAAACGTATGTTGACGAACCGGCGAGATAAGATCTGTCACCTTGTAAGAGGGAGTCACCTTCTTCTTATTCTCCAAATCAAAACCCGGCTGATATTTGTCAATGTTGGCCTCATCTCCAAGAACGGTAGCCTGAGGTCGAACTCCCCTTACGCAAGCAACGAAGTCATCCTGCTCAAATAGAGACCCGTCTTCCTTCACGGTGGGGTACACCCTAGCTACATCCGCCGGGTCTAGATCTGGCACCCAGGCTTTGGAGCAGCTCAGGGCAGTCAAGGCTCCGGCTCTAGCACAGGATCGTTTGACTTCTTGAAACCTCGCGGATAAGATTGACAATTTTTTCAAGACATCGCTGAGCCGATTGGGTCCTTGGTTGGCAGGAGAGATAGCAGCAAGTGCTCCTTGAGCGCCGTGTACAACTGCTCCACTAAGGTGTAGACCGCCTTCAGTTTGGTCACATTATCTTGCCTCAGATTTTTGCTTCACGGACCTCCACATATTTTTAAAACAAGGGGTCGGCATGCGGTTTATATTCCGGGTCCAAAGAAGGTACAAAAAATCAGTACATATGGTTTACCAAAGATGGCGGAATCCAGTTGAGACACCCGATTCTTTAAGCCGGTGAGCTCCGTGGTAACCTCCTCAAGAGCTGCTTCAGCTTTTTCAGCATGTTGTGTGAGCAGCGTCTTTTCTTCGGCCCAGGATTTCTTTTTGGCAGTCAAGCTGGTTTTCAATTTTTCCGTCTTAGCAAGACTCAATTGAAGTTTAGAATTAGCAGACTTGATTTCTGCCTCTTGATCCGCTAGCCAGGTCTTTGCATCAATTAATTGGGAGCCCAGTTCAGATAGGGCGTCCTAATAAACATACACAGGTGTGTCAAGGCTTAAACTAAAAGTTATAAAGATTCAAGTCTCAAGTACTTTGCACTACAATACTACTTGACACTTGGGGGCTAATGTCTGCCAAAGCAATCTTTTATGACTCTTATATGCTTCAAGTCCCAAGTGTTTTACAAAGTAATAACACTTGGCACTTGGGGCTAATGTCTGCCAAAACAATTTCTTATTACTCTTATATATTTCAAGTCCCAAGTACCTTACAAAGTAACAACACTTGGCACTTGGGGGCTAATGCATGATATTCAAAAAGTTTCTAAAGATTAAGCCGGATTACAATATTTGTTGGGATTAGTAAAAGACAGATATGAAGTTAAGTACCGGTTCATTTATGATAAATTTAGCCAGCCCTTGGGGACTACAAGTGAAGTTTACACTATTTTATTGGACTTTTTGAAAAATTTAGAGAGAAGATATCAATCTATATCATAAACTCTCCAGATCATTCAGGTTCATCATCTGAAGACTTGGGGGCTGGCAGAGTATAAGTAAACTGGAGAACATACCTCATATTTCAGCTGCAGTTGCTTGACCATCTCAATTTCGGACTCACGGCTGGAGTGAACATGGCTGAGATAGCCGGACAATATGTCACTAGCGTTCACATGAGTGTAGTGAGAAATGTCAAAACGCACTTTTGGTCTCTCCAAGGCTTCTTGTTTAGCAGTGTGCCGAGCTAACACAGTAGGAGTCCCTGGTTTAACAAAACGCCTACCAGTGACCAGAACGTCATGATCAGAAGATGATGGCGGGTTAGCTGAACTGGATGGTCTAGAAGTAGAGGGGTTAACAACGGTATTATCAGCTGACGGCTCTGGAGGATCCAATTGAGCATTGGCAGCCGGGTCTTCTGCTGCTTCAGTTCGAGGGGGAGACATTGGCATGGCTAGTTCAGGCGCAAGGACTGATGGGTCTTCCGCCGGTTTAGTCACCTTGGCCTTCTTGGACTTGGCTTGGCCACTAAGAAAGATGGTATGAGACAGTCAGTACAAAGATGCAATTTGAAAGACACGGAGGAAAGATGATTTTTTCCTTACCCAGGGGCAGTCTTGAAGGCCGGAAGTTGAGTTTGAGATGAGTCGCCAGAAGAGCGAGATACCTCCTGCAAAGATAGAATAAAGTTAGTAATGCAAGGGAGAAGATCCATTAATGGAAAGTAAAAGATGAAGATAAAAGAGACCTCATTCCGGCATTTTTGAGGAGTTTGTTGCTGAACGAAAGGTGCCTGACAGCGGCTCTCATGGTGCTGCTTTTTGAAAAGAAAATGAGGGTCCAAATAAGCCAAAGGGTGTGAAAACCTTACTTTCTGGGTTACCAGTCGAAGTTTATGTCTTGGCAAATGGGCTGAGTCAGAGGAAATAGTTACCTTTTCTTCAACGGCCTGACTTGCCCCCATGTCGTCCTCGCAATAGTCAGTGTCAATAAGGTTATTAAAAAAACTGGCCAAGGGAGTCAAGGGCTACCTCTGACTCAGAAGTATCATCAAGCTTTAACAGGTCCTCAGTGGTGTTCTTTTTCTTCTTAGACCTCCGGGTCGTCTTCTTGGTGGTTATGGCGGCGGCTCTAGCCTTCTTGGTGGCCTCATGGTCATACTTGGCTTTCCAGAAGTCATATTTGGCCTGTAAACAAGTAAACACGATAAAAGGTCATGCAGGTATATAAAACTACTAAGAAAAATACAAAGAGAAAAAGGTCAAGGGGTTTTTACCTCAGGCGCCGGGTTAAGTTTGCAGAAGGGGTTTAACCCGACTTTACTGCAGTCTTCATATTTGCCGTTCACCAGGAGAGTTGACATTGAAACAATATCTTCTTCAGTTAGTTGAACTGAGCTGTGACGAAGAGAGTCATTTGGGCCTCCACCATATTCATACATCAATTTGGATCAACGGCTTAGAGGGATGACCCGCCACGAGACCCAGCAACGGGTCAAGTCAACTCCGATTAAGCCGTTCCCCAATAAGGCGTTAATCCTTTTAATTGATGCAATAAGCTTCTTGGATTCGGCGGCAGTGAGTTTGTCAGGGAGCGCAAACATGGAATCTAGACGCTCCGCGCGATAACCCGGCAGTGGTTTCTCGTTGGCTGGTGAAGTGTCTTGACAATAGAACCAGGTCTGATTCTAGTCTTTGGGATGACTCGGCAAGACTATTAGGGGGAAGATGGCGCCCTATCGACTCTGAATCGAGATGCCTCCAAGTTCCAAGCTAGGGCCATTGGTACACTCGTTCTGGCGGTTTAGATAAAAATACTCTCTAAAGAGTTCCACAGTTGATTCTTCTTGAAGATACACTTCATAGAGAACTTGGAAATTGCAGATATTGGATATGGAATTGGGCCCAAGATCTTGAGGGTGAAGTTTGAAAGAATGAAGGAAGTCTTTGAAGAATTTTGAGCCGGGGGGTGAAAAACCCCGATTCATGTGGTCAGAGAAGACAATGACTTCACCATCTTTGGGATTGGGTTGTTCCTCGTCCGGGTCAGGTGCACAGTAAGATATAACATTCTTCCCTGGAAAAAATCCTATGATAAAGAATTCCTTCAAGTTATCTTCAGTTACTGTGGAAGGGACCCAGTTGTAGACAGCCGGTGCTTTTGACGGCATGATGATCAAAACATGAACTGAAAAGAAAGTAACGTGCCGGTTCAATT
The DNA here is from genome assembly GCF_003073215.2 of Triticum urartu. Classification (NCBI taxonomy): domain Eukaryota; kingdom Viridiplantae; phylum Streptophyta; class Magnoliopsida; order Poales; family Poaceae; genus Triticum; species Triticum urartu. Next base: position 389,422,408 of record NC_053027.1, on the reverse strand, counting down.
CAATGGTGATTGTGAAGTTAAATGATGATGAAACAAATAAGTAATGGCAGCTTGCGTAAGGGCTAATGTCATATAAAGGAATACCATAAGCCACCATGACTACATATATTTGAGGAATACCAGCAACAAAATTGGCTAAGTGCTGAGAAAAAGAAGTTTCATAATTTCTTGATATTATTCTGGATCAAATGGCCCTTCAAAATGGAAAATATTCTAGACCTAAAAATCTAGCACAGATGAGTTCGTGAGTTCTAATGAGGCTTTTTGTACCAAGAGAAAGAATCTACTGGTATCAAGGATGGACACAAAACAACTACCGCATGAATATATGTTCTTTTTGGATCAAGAAGAAGCGGCAGTGGAAGAACTACGAAGAAACTGAGATGAATTGAGAAGAACACGCAGAAAACCTAGGAACCCTAATGCGGATCTGAAGAACAGGAAGGCAAACACTTACATCCCTGAATCTTCCGTGAAGAGTCGCCGCCATTCTATGGACTGATTCCGGTTGATGCAGCGGCCGAGGTCGACGTAGATGAGGTGCTCTGCGATAGTGGCGGAGCTCGAGCAGCGGTTGAGTTGCGAGAGGAAGAAGACGAAGAGAGGGAAGAATGAGAAGGACCGGGGCGTGCCTATTTATAAGGGGATAAACAAACAGGCGGGCGTGAAAATCGAGGAAGACCCAAATAATGATTATCCAACTAAACAGACGCCTCGATTCTCAGAAGACATTAAAAGATAAACATCCATTGAGGATGACGTCATAACAGATTTTTGTGTTTTCATAAGATGTCGTCACGGCGAGTTACATAATTTTTTACAGAAGATGGATTTCATCTAAGTATTGAATATTGACAAAGAACAAAGTTCAAAGTCAACCTGGGGCCTAATGCTGGGAATATAGCTACCAGGTAAGACCCGCCCAGGAGGGGCCGGGTCAGCCCCAATGGCGGGTTAGAAAAGAAGCCCAGTAACATTCAAGGCAATAGTTTATTAAGACTTATAGAAGGCCTAAGCCCAGAGACGGCTTAAGGCCCAATATTGTAAACCACTGTATGTAAGGAAAGACTTGTAAAGAAAGGCATTGAAAAGAAGTCACCGAGCCGGACACGTTTTATGAGCCGGCCGAGACTCTGTAGGCCGCCAGGCGTCAACCCGTGTATATAAGGGGACGACCCGGCGGCAGCTTAGTGAAAGAGACAACAACTCGAAGACAGGATAAGCATATTCGCTCCCTGGTCTTCGAAACCCCAAAAATTCCAAACACAACAATAGGCTCTCTCTAGGCAACCCCAAGGCGACCACCGCCGGTGGCCACTACGGCCCCGGCGGCCACCCTTCCTACCGCCGGTGGCCACTCCGGCGCCGGCGGCCATTGCTCCCCTGCCACTTGTCACCCCGAGGGTGGCAGCCACCAACCTTTCTCCGGTTGCTTTGCGGAAAGTGTTTGCTGCTAGGATGACCATGGACCCTCCTTCACTCAACTTTGCTCGAGGTAAAGATTTCCAACTGTCCATGAGGCAAAAGTTTGGTCACCCAATGGTGTTTGCGCCTGGTTTTCGTCAACGTGAGTTCACTCTGGTGGTTTCTTTCTACCGTGCTCGTTTTCAGTTGGATTGTCACACGGTTAGTATCACGTTGCAATCATGTTTTGGTGGCTATCCTCAATGTTTCCATGTGCTACACCTCAAGGACAGAACGTTCAAGTTCTCCGTTGCCTCAAAAGAAGTAGGTTTTGAGATCTATAATCATGGCTGGGTAGTGGAGCAGGATTTTGAGTTAGTTTTCAATCTTTGGGGCTTTGGAGACCCTAATTGGCTACGAGAAGAACAACTTTACTATCGTGAGGAAGAAGCTTCTTGGACTAGAGTTGTCAATGGATCGCGTCCGCGATCTGTCGCCGGCAGAGTCTCCGGCGATCAACCACGGCAGTCAGTTTTTGCTCGTTTAGCGGATATTCCGACCACCAGCAATAATGTGGTCATAGACTTTAATGTGCCCTCAATGCCCCATATTACCCCCCAGGAGAGGATCATGCAGCGACTGCAGCAGGCGGGAATCTGGGTCATTCAAATAACTCGTTCCAATGCTATGTGTGTGGCAAGATGGGCCATTTTGCTCGGGAGTATCGTGTCACTCGCCTTCCTGGGCTCTATCCTTCTCTCAGGTTTGCTACTTTCCCCAGCCCACCTAATGAGGCCTGGGACATGGATGTGGTCCAGGATTGGTTCAAGTCCGTTGGCCCGGCCCATGACCCTTCGCGAGTTTCCTCTTTTCGCGAGCTATGTATGGGATCTTTTCCTAATTTTCAGCCTCGTCCATCTCTTGCCTCCTCAACTTCTACACTCTGCTCCTCTGTTTCACCACCCTGCCCAAACCCCGCTCCCGTCACCTTTAGCTTGACTGTGCCGGCGAGTGTTCGTTCTACGGCTCCGATGGCCAGCATCCCGATTGACCCGTGTCCTTTCGTGCCCCATGGCTTCGACATTCAGCAAGTCCCTGGCCGCAATGGGGTGGCTAGGGTGGTGCTGCCGCAGCGTCCTCATCGCCATGAAGATTGGGTGATTGCGACCATCCATACTCTTGTTGGGGAACGTAGCAATAATTCGAAATTTTCCTACGTGTCACAAAGATCAATCTATGGAGTCATCTAGCAACGAGGGAGGAGTGGATCTACATACCCTTGTAGATCGCGCGCGGAAGCGTTCAAGAGAACGGGGTTGATGGAGTCGTACTCGTCATGATCCAAATCACCGATGATCCTAGCGCCGAACGGACGGCACCTCGGCGTTCAACACACGTACGGAGCAGCGACGTCTCCTCCTTCTTGATCCAGCAAGGGGGAGGAGAGGTTGATGGAAGATGGCTCCAGCAGCAGCACGACGGCGTGGTGGTGGTGAAGCTGCAGTACTCCGGCAGGGCTTCGCTAAGCACTATGGAGGAGGAGGAGGTGTTGGAGAGGGAGAGGGAGGCACCAAAGGCCAAGATACGAAGTCCTCCATCTCCCTCACTGTATATAGGGGGGGCCTAGGGGGGGCGCCGGCCCTAGGAGATCCAATCTCCTAGGGGGGCGGCGGCCAAGGGAGGAATCCCTCCTCCCCAAGGCACCTAGGAGGTGCCTTCCCCTCTTAGGACTCTGCCTTAGGGTTTCCCCACCCTTAGGCGCATGGGCCCTAGGGGGAAGTGGCGCCCCAGCCCACTTTGGGCTGGATCCCTTCCCACTTCAGCCCATGGGGCCCTCCGGGATAGGTGGCCCCACCCGGTGGACCCCCGGGACCCTTCCGGTGGTCCCGGTACAATACCGGTGACCCCGAAACTTGTCCCAATGGCCGAAATAGCACTTCCTATATATAATTCTTTACCTCCGGACCATTCCGGAACTCCTCGTGACGTCCGGATCTCATCCGGGACTCCTAACAACATTCGGGTTACTGCATATACATATCCCTACAACCCTAGCGTCACCGAACCTTAAGTGTGTAGACCCTACGGGTTCGGGAACCATGCAGACATGACCGAGATGACTCTCCGGTCAATAACCATCAGCGGGATCTGGATACCCATGTTGGCTCCCACATGTTCCACGATGATCTCATCGAATGAACCATGATGTCGAGGATTCAATCAATCCCGTATACAATTCCCTTTGTCTAGCGGTACGATACTTGCCCGAGATTCGATCGTCGGTATCCCGATACCTTGTTCAATCTCGTTACCGGCAAGTCTCTTTACTCGTTCCGTAACACATCATCCCGTGATCAACTCCTTGATCACATTGTGCACATTATGATGATGTCCTACCGAGTGGGCCCAGAGATACCTCTCCGTCACACGGAGTGACAAATCCCAGTCTCGATTCGTGCCAACCCAACAGACACTTTCGGAGATACCTGTAAGTGTACCTTTATAGCCACCCAGTTACGTTGTGACGTTTGGCACACCCAAAGCACTCCTACGGTTATCCGGGAGTTGCACAATCTCATGGTCTAAGGAAATGATACTTGACATTAAAAAGCTTTAGCATACGAACTACATGATCTTGTGCTAGGCTTAGGATTGGGTCTTGTCCATCACATCATTCTCCTAATGATGTGACCCCGTTATCAACGACATCCAATGTCCATGGTCAGGAAACCGTAACCATCTATTGATCAACGATCTAGTCAACTAGAGGCTTACTAGGGACATGGTGTTGTCTATGTATCCACACATGTATCTGAGTTTCCTATCAATACAATTCTAGCATGGATAATAAACGATTATCATGAACAAGGAAATATTATAATAACTAATTTATTATTGCCTCTAGGGCATATTTCCAACAGTCTCCCACTTGCACTAGAGTCAATAATCCAGTTCACATCGCTATGTGATTAACACTCAAGGTCACATCCCCATGTGACTAACACCCAAAGAGTTTACTAGAGTCAATAATCTAGTTCACATTACCATGTGATTAACACTCGAAGAGTTCTGGGTTTGATCATGTTATGCTTGTGAGAGATGTTATAGTCAACGGGTCTGAATCTTTCAGATCCATATGTACTTCGCAAATCTCTATGTCATCTTGTAGATGCAGCTACTACGCTATATTTGGAGCCATTTCAAATAACTGTTCTACTATACGAATCCAGTTTACTACTCAGAATAATCTGGATTAGTGTCAAAGTTTGCATCGGCGTAACCCTTTACGACGAACTCTTTTACCACCTCCATAATCGAGAAAATTCCTTAGTCCACTAGTTACTAAGGATAACTTTGACCGCTGTCTTGTGATCCATTCTTGGATCACTCTTGTACCCCTTGACTGACTCATGGCAAGGCACATTTCAGGTGTGGTACACAGCATAGCATACTGTAGGGCCTATGTCTTAAGCATAGGGGACAACCTTCGTCCTTTCTCTCTATTCTGCTGTGGTCGAGCTTTAAGTCTTAACTTCATACCTTACAACTCAGGCAAGAACTCCTTCTTTGACTGATCCATCTTGAACACCTTCAAGATCATGTCAAGGTATGTGCTCATTTGAAAGTACCATTAAGCGTTTTGATCTATCCTTATAGATCTTGATGCTCAATGTTCAAGTAGCTTAATCCAGGCTTTCCATTGAAAAACACTTTCCAAATAACCCTATATGCTTTCCAGAAATTCTACGTCATTTCTGATCAACAATATGTCAACATATATATTCATCAGAAATTCTATAGTGCTCCCACTCACTTCTTTGGAAATACAAGTTTCTCATAAACTTTGTATAAACCCAAAATCTTTGATCATCTCATCAAAGCATACATTCCAACTCCGAGATGCTTACTCCAGTCCTTAGAAGGATTGCTGGAGCTTTGCATACTTATTAGCATCTTTCAGGATTGACAAAACCTTCCGGTTTGTATCACATACAACCTTTCCTCAAAAAAACGTCGAGGAAACAATGTTTTGACATCCTATCTGCAAGATTTCATAAATAATGCAGTAATCGCTAATATAATTCCAACAGACTCTTAGCATCGCTACGAGTGAGAAAGTCTCATCGTAGTCAACTCCTTGAACTTGTCGGAAAACATCTTAACGACAAGTCGAGCTTTCTTAATGGTGACATTTACCATCATTGTCCGTCTTCCTTTTAAAATCCATCTGTACTCAACAGCCTCACGACCATCGAGCTGTTCTGTCAAATTCTACACTTTGTTTCCATACATGGATCCTCTCTCGGATTTTATGGCCTCGAGCCATTTATCGGAATCCGGGCCCACCATCGCTTCTCCATAGCTCGTAGGTTCATTGTTGTCTAGCAACATGACTTCCAAGACAGGATTACGTACCACTCTGAAGTAGCACGCATCCTTGTCATCCCACGAGGTTTGGTGGTGACTTGATCTGAAGTTTCATGATCACTATCATAAGCTTCCACTTCAATTGGTGTAGGTGCCACAGGAACAACTCCCTGTGCCCTGTCACACACTAGTTGAAGAGACGGTTCAATAACCTCATCAAGTCTCCACCATCCTCCCACTCAATTCTTTCAAGAGAAACTTTTCCTCGAGAAAGGACCCGATTCTAGAAACAATCCCTTATTGCTTTCGAATCTGAGATAGGAGGTATACCCAACTGTTTTGGGTGTCCTATGAAGATGTATTTATCCTCTTTGGGTTCGAGCTTATCGGCCTGAAACTTTTTCACATAAGCGTCGCAACCCCAAACTTTTAAGAAATGACAGCTTAGGTTTCTCTAAACCATAGTTCATACGGTGTCATCTCATCGGAATTACGTGGTGCCCTATTTAAAGTGAATGTGGTTGTCTCTAATGCCTAACCCATAAACTATCGTGGTAATTCGATAAGAGACATCATGGTATGCATCATATCCAATAGGGTGCAGTTATGATGTTCGGACACACCATCACACTATGGTGTTCCAGGCTGTATTAGTTGTGAAACAATTTCCACAATGTCTTAATTCTGTGCCAAACTCGTAATTCAGATATTCATCTCTATGATCATATCATAGATATTTTATCCTCTTGTCACGACGATCTTTCAACTTCACCCTAAAATTACTTGAACCTTTCAATAATTCAGACTCATGATTTATCAAGTAAATGTACTCAACATCTACTCAAATCATCTGTGAAGTAAGAACATAACGATATCCACTACACGCCTCAGCACTCATTGGACTGCACACATCAAAATGTATTTCTTCCAACAAGTTGCTTTCTAGTTCCATTTTACTGAAAACGAGGCTTTCAGTCATCTTGCCCATGTGGTATGATTTGCATGTCTCAAGTGATCCAAAATCAAGTGAGTCCAAACGGTCCATTTGCATGGAGTTTCTTCATGCATATACACCAATAGACATGGTTCGCATGTCTCAAACCTTTCAAAAACGAGTGAGCCCAAAGATCCATCAACATGGAGCTTCTTCATGCATTTTATACCGATATGACTTACGTGGCAGTGCCACAAGTAGGTGGTACTATCATTACTATCTTATATCTTTTGGCATGAACATGTGTATCACTACGATCGAGATTCAATGAACCATTCATTTTAGGTGCAAGACCATTGAAGGTATTATTCAAATAAACAGAGTAACCGTTATTCTCCTTAAATGAATAACCGTATTGCAATAGACATAATCCAATCATGTCTATGCTCAACGCAAACACCAATCTTGATGGTAGAGGGAGCATGCGATGCTTGATCATATCAACATTGGAAACACTTCCAACACATATCGTCAGCTCACCTTTAGCTAGTCTCCGTTTATTCCGTAGCTTTTATTTCGAGTTACTAACACCTAGCAACCGAACCGGTATCTAATACTCTGGTGCTACTAGGAGTACTAGTAAAGTACACATCAACACAATGTATATCCAATATACTTCTATCGACCTTGCCAGCCTTCTCATCTACCAAGTATCTAGGGTAATTCTGCTCCAGTGGCTGTTCCCCTTATTACAGAAGCACTTAGTCTCGGGTTTGGGTTCAACCTTGGGTTTCTTCACTAGAGCAGCAGCTGAATTGCCGTTTCATGAAGTATCCCTTCGTGCCCTTGCCCTTCTTGAAACTAGTGGTTTCACCAACCATCAACAATTGATGCTCCTTGATTTCTACTTTTGTGGTGTCAAACATCGCGAATATCTCAAGGATCATCATATATGTCCCTGATATATTATAGTTCATCACGAAGCTCTAGCAGCTTGGTGGTAATGACTTCTGAGAAACATCACTATCTCATCTGGAAGATCAACTCCCACTCGATTCAAATGATTGTTGTACTCAGACAATCTGAGCACAAGCTCAACAATTGAGCTTTTCTCCCTTAGTTTGCAGGCTAAGAAAATCGTCGGAGGTCTTATACCTCTTGACGTCAGCACGAGGCTGAAATCCCAATTTCAGCCCTCGAAACATCTCATATGTTTCGCGACGTTTCAAAACGTCTTCGGTGCCTCAACTCTAAACCATTTAACTGAACTATCACGTAGTTATCAAAATGTGTATGTCAGATGTTCGCAACATCCACAGACGACGTTCGAGGTTCAGCACACTGAGCGGTGCATTAAGGACATAAGCCTTCTATGAAGCAATGAGGATAATCCTCAGTTTACTGACCTAGTCCGCATAATTGCTACTATCATCTTTCAACTAAATTTTCTCTAGGAACATATCTAAACAGTAGAACTGAAGCGCGAGCTATGACATAATTTGCGAAGACCTTTTGACTATGTGCAGGATAATTAAGTTTATCTTATGAACTCCCACTCAGATAGACATCCCTCTAGTCATCTAAGTGATTACTTGATCCGAGTCAACTAGGCCGTGTCCGATCATCACGTGAGACAGACTAGTCAACATCGGTGAACATCTTCATGTTGATTGTATCTTCTATACGACTCATGCTCGACCTTTCGGTCTCTTGTGTTCCGAGGCCATGTCTGTACATGCTAGGCTTGTCAAGTCAACCTAAGTGTTTTGCATGTGTTCCGAGGCCATGTCTGTACATGCTAGGCTCGTCAACACCCGTTGTATTCGAACGTAAGAATCTATCACACCCGATCATCACGTGGTGCTTCGAAACGATGAACTTTCGCAATGGTGCACAGTTAGGGAGAACACTTTCTTGAAATTTTAATGAGGGATCATCTTATTTACTACCGTCGTTCTAAGCAAATAAGATGTATAAACATGATAAACATCACATGCAATCAAATAGTGACATGATATGGCCAATATCATATTGCTCCTTTTGATCTCCATCTTCGGGGCTCCATGATCATCATCGTCACCGGCATGACACCATGATCTCCATCATCATGATCTCCATCATCATGATCTCCATCATCGTGTCTTCATGAAGTTGTCTCGCCAACTATTACTTCTACTTCTACAGCTAACGGTTAGCAATAAAGTAAAGTAATTACATGACGTTTATGTTGACACGCAGGTCATAAATAAATTAAGACAACTCCTATGGCTCCTGTCGGTTGTCATACTCATCGACATGCAAGTCGTGATTCCTATTACAAGAACATGATCAATCTCATACATCACATATCATTCATCACATTCTTCTTGGCCATATCACATCACATAGCATACCCTGCAAAAACAAGTTAGACGTCCTCTAATTGTTGTTTGCATGTTTTACGTGGCTGCTATGGGTTTGTAGCAAGAACGTTTCTTACCTACGCAAAAACCACAACGTGATATGCCAATTGCTATTTACCCTTCATAAGGACCCTTTTCATCGAATCCAATCCGACTAAAGTGGGAGAGACAGACACCCGCTAGCCACCTTATGCAACTAGTGCATGTCAGTCGGTGGAACCAGTCTCACGTGTAAGGTCGGTCCGGGCCGCTTCATCCCACAATGCCGCCGAATCAAGATTGGACTAGTAATGGTAAGCATATTGAACAAAATCAACGCCCACAACTACTTTGTGTTCTACTCGTGCATAGAAACTACGCATAGACCTAGCTCATGATGCCACTGTTGGGGAACGTAGCAATAATTCAAAATTTTCCTACGTGTCACCAAGATCAATCTATGGAGTCATCTAGCAATGAGGGAGGAGTGGATCTACATACCCTTGTAGATCGCGCGCGGAAGCGTTCAAGAGAACGGGGTTGATGGAGTCGTACTCGTCATCATCCAAATCACCGATGATCCTAGCGCCGAACGGACGGCACCTCGGCGTTCAACACACGTACGGAGCAGCGACGTCTCCTCCTTCTTGATCCAGCAAGGGGGGAGGAGAGGTTGATGGAAGTTGGCTCCAGTAGCAGCACGACGGCGTGGTGGTGGTGAAGCTGCAGTACTCCGGCAGGGCTTCGCTAAGCACTATGGAGGAGGAGGAGGTGTTGGAGAGGGAGAGGGAGGCACCAAAGGCCAAGGTACGAAGTCCTCCATCTCCCTCACTGTATATAGGGGAGGGCCTAGGGGGGGCGCCGGCCCTAGGAGATCCAATCTCCTAGGGGGGCGGCGGCCAAGGGAGGAATCCCTCCTCCCCAAGGCACCTAGGAGGTGCCTTCCCCTCTTAGGACTCTTCCTTAGGGTTTCCCCACCCTTAGGCGCATGGGCCCTAGGGGGAAGTGGCGCCCCAGCCCACTTTGGGCTGGATCCCTTCCCACTTCAGCCCATGGGGACCTCCGGGATAGGTGGCCCCACCCGGTGGACCACCGGGACCCTTCTGGTGGTCCCGGTACAATACCGGTGACCCCGAAACTTGTCCCGATGGCCGAAACAGCACTTCCTATATATAATTCTTTACCTCCGGACCATTCCGGAACTCCTCGTGACGTCCGGGATCTCATCCAGGACTCCGAACAACATTCGGGTTACTGCATATACATATCCCTACAACCCTAGCGTCACCGAACCTTAAGTGTGTAGACCCTACGGGTTCGGGAACCATGCAGACATGACCGAGATGACTCTCCGGTCAATAACCATCACGGGATCTGGATACCCATGTTGCTCCCACATGTTCCACGATGATCTCATCGGATGAACCACGATGTCGAGGACTTCAAATCAATCCCGTATACAATTCCCTTTGTCTATCGGTATGTTACTTGCCCGAGATTCGATCGTCGGTATCCAATACCTTGTTCAATCTCGTTACCGGCAAGTCTCTTTACTCGTTCTGTAACACATCATCCCGTGATCAACTCCTTGATCACATTGTGCACATTATGATGATGTCCTACCGAGTGGGCCCAGAGATACCTCTCCGTTTACACGGAGTGACAAATCCCAGTCTTGATTCGTGCCAACCCAACAGACACTTTCGGAGATACCTGTAATGTACCTTTATAGCCACCCAGTTACGTTGTGACGTTTGGCACACCCAAAGCACTCCTACGGTATCCGGGAGTTGCACAATCTCATGGTCTAAGGAAATGATACTTGACATTAAAAAGCTTTAGCATACGAACTACATGATCTTGTGCTAGGCTTAGGATTGGGTCTTGTCCATCACATCATTCTCCTAATGATGTGATCCCGTTATCAACGACATCCAATGTCCATGGTCAGGAAACCGTAACCATCTATTGATCAACGAGCTAGTCAACTAGAGGCTTACTAGGGACATGGTGTTGTCTATGTATCCACACATGTATCTGAGTTTCCTATCAATACAATTCTAGCATGGATAATAAACGATTATCATGAACAAGGAAATATTATAATAACTAATTTATTATTGCCTCTAGGGCATATTTCCAACAACTCTCCCCGCCGATGCTCCATTCCCCAATGTAAGAGATGTTCTTGAGGAGTTTATTGTTGAACATAGGCAGTTGGGGTTGAGGGACGTGCAGCGCTGCCCGTTCGGAGAGGCCTATGTTCAGCTCACAAGGGTTAGAGACAGGGATTAGTTGGTAATAGATAGTCCTCATGAGTTTGGTGATGTGTTCATTACTTTCGTGAAACACGATGAGGGCAGAAATCACAGGAGGGTTCATTTCAATAGAATTGTTTGGTTGCTTCTGATGGGAGTTCCGTTTGATTTCCATAACACTGAAGATTTGGCTTGTGCTGTCAGTAAGTTCGGCCGCATGATATCCTGGGACAAGGAGGATGATCACATGGGGTGTATTGTAGTCAAGGCTAGAGTTATGAACCTAGATATCATTCCTAAAAGTATGCGTTGGTCTGAAGGAGATGAATTTGAGGAGGATGGCTGGTCCTCCTCCATTGAAGTGCTGGCAAGTGAGCTCCTTGGTGGTGGTCCTGCAGATGAAGATCCTATTCCTCCTGACAATGTGGACCCCCACCCTCTCCCTGAACATGGTGAGCCTTCTCATGGTTTTCATGATGAGGCTGCCAACAATAATGATATGGATGCTCAGGATGCAGAGAATTTGGATAACTGGGATGAGAATCAGCAAAATCAACAGAATGCTGACCTTGAGGATCTTTTGGATGCTGTGCAACAGGAAGAAATGGCCTGGGCAGATGGAGAAGAACTGCATCCTGCACCAAGTAATAGCAGTATATCCTCAAACATATCTTTCTCTGAGGGGGACAACACAAATATGCTTATGGCCTATGTTGCAGTGGAGGCTATCCCTCCTAGGGAGGCAGTGCCTGCTATTATTCCTCCCCCTGCCATGGTGTTTGCTAATGGGCTGCATAACATAATTCGGGCATATCGGTCAGATGATGAGGACCCTCCTTTATTGCAAGAGAACATCCAGGGTGCTGCTTTGGTTGATACTGTTTTGCATGATCAAGTTAATGTTCAGGTTGTTGCAGAACAACTACAACATGTTGCTTCCAATAGCCATGGAGCAGATGCCTTTGCTGATGTTTCTGCATCTCCTCATATGGATGCTGTGTCAATTGATGGGCAAGCTAAACCCTCACTTGCTAGTGGACCTTCAATTGAAATCCTGGCCTGCAGTTCTGAACATGTTAATACTGCTAGGAGAGAACATTGAGGATCTTCAGTTAGGGTTACAAGGTAATTGGGTTACTCAAATAAATGAACATTTTAGCATGGCTCCTTCTCTTCTTGGTTTGAAACGTATTCAGATGGCTCCTGCTGCTAATAATGATCATTCTATTTCTGAAGAAGGCATGCTACTGTGGAAACAACACTTTAAGGACCAACCATTGGAAAGCAGGAGCTCTTTCTCTACCAACATTCCTATAAGTTGGTTTAATTTCATTGTTCACCTGCTTCTGTCCCCTGATAAGTTTGCCTGGACTGTTAATATGTTAAAATCTGGAATGTGGGAACTGTTCACTGCTGTGGAAAATATGGTTCAAGCCTTCATGTTTCATATACCTGACAAGTGTCCTACCTCTCATGCACCTATTTGTCAGGCCATGGAGGATGAGGCCAAGGACAAACAAAATATTGGTGTGGCTGCCAATAGGCAGGATGTGGAGTCCCAGGCCCTGTTGCAACCTTTTGGTTAAGATAACTTGAGGAAGAGAAGAAATGGAAAGACTCCACTAGTGGAAACAGAGGTAAGGAGAAGTGATAGAATCAAGAAAGACAATGCTGGTTACAAGAGAAACTCCTGCTCTAATAATAATTGCTTACCTCGCAATGCTGTCCCTCCCATCATACAAAAATCTGTTGTTAAAAACCTCACCGCTTTCTGTAAGGTTGCTGAGGGGGAGCTGGAGGACAAGCTGGCCCAAAAGCCCAAGAGAAGGCAAGAGGATGATTTGGACAAGGTGCCCTTGGCCAAAGGAGAAGGACATACCTCCAACTCTTCATAATGTTTATGTCCCTTACATGGAGTACTGTATGGAGGGTGTGTGTTTGTGGTTCCACACCTAGTTTGAGGTTGCTTTTGATTGATGTAAGACTTGAATATTGGCACTGTTTGAACTCTATATGTCTGGTGATGTACTATCCCATTACTACTTCTTTGTTGTATGTCTGCCTGCTTTACTGGATATGTGTTGTGCTGTGGATCTGGGTTTTATACAACTTTCTTTTATGTGTGGAAGATCAAGTGCTGGCACTTGACCTCTGGTACAAAATAATTATGTGTTTCCATGAATTACACAAACAGAAGCTGGAATATTCTAAATTGGAACATTAGAGGAATAAATTCTGAGGACAAATGGCTGGCCTTAAGGCAGAAAATTGATGAGAGTGACTGTAACATTTTGTGTCTTCAAGAAACCAAGAGAGAGACTTTTGACACAGCTTACTTAAATTTTTTTTGCCCTTCCAGACTTAATAAATTTGCCTTCCCGCCCTCAGTTGGGGCTTCTGGCTTGGAATGGATCTCAGTTCTCTGGAGAATTCATTGCACAAAATAGGTTTTCTCTTTCATTGCAATTTACCAGTCTGCTCTCCAATCAGTCTTGGATTATTTCTAATATTTATGGGCCATGTGATCCACAAGACAAAATTGAGTTTATTAACTGGTTCCTGAATATTCACATGCCTGATGATGTTGACTGGAATCTAATGGGAGATTTCAACCTTATGAGGGCACCATCAGATAGGAACAGACCTGGGGGAGATGTCAATGACATGCTTATGTTTAATGAGGCTACCAGTAATCAAGGTTTAATTGAATTACCTCTGCATGGCAGAAAGTTTAGTTGGAGTAACATGCAGCATGATCCTCTGTTGGTAAAACTCGATTGGTTTTTGACTTCTGCTTCTTGGATGACTACTTTTCCAGACACAATTGTGCTACCTCTTGCAAAGCCTATTTCAGATCATCTGCCATGTGTAATAAAAGTTGGTACTTCTATCCCAAAGGCAAAAGTGTTCAGGTTTGAAAACTACTGGCTCCAACAATCTTATTTTAAACAGGTAGTAGCGAATGCTTGGAATATTCCAGTTGGCAATCTTGATGCTGTCAAAACCTTGAATGCTAAGTTTAAAGACTAAGAAGATCTTTGAAGCTACAGGCTAAAGCCTTGTCTTCTCTGAAAAGTCAAATTGCAGAGCTGAATGAGTTCATATTCCTGTGGGATCTCTTTGAAGAATTCAGAGAGTTGGACACTCATGAATGGAATTGCAGGGCTATTCTCAAAGAGCATCTGCTTATTCTATTGAGGAATCAAAAGATTTACTGGAAGCAAAGAGGGAAAATCAAGGGGGTGAAGTTTGGAGATGAGAACACAAAGTTTTTTCACACTAAAGCTTCAATTAATTCCAGGAATAACCATATTGCCGTACTCCAAAATGATGACCAAGTTGACATATCTGATCATGATGGGAAGGCTGCAATTCTGTTGGACACTTACAAAAAAAGAATGGGCACATCTCAAAAATCCTCAATGCATTTTGATCTGGCTTCCTTGTTTGGCCAGAGACAACACTCAGATATCTTTGATAACCTTGAGTTGCCTTTTACAGAAGAGGAAATTACTGCTGTGGTAAAAAATCTTCCAACAGACAAATCACCAGGCCCTGATGGTTTCAACAATGAATTTCTCAAGTCTTGCTGGGACACTATTAAGGGAGATGTGCTCAAATTCATATATGATTTTCATGCACGGCAAATTTCTGTTGAGAGCTTAAATACTTCTTACATTACCCTCATTCCAAATGGGAGTACTCCCTTGACAGCAAATGATTATAGACCAATCTCTTTACTAAATTGTTGTCTGAAGATTGTCACTAAGCTACTGGCAAATAGGTTGCAGAAAGTGATTCTCAAGTTGGTTCATATCAACCAATATGGTTTCCTTAAAGAGAGATCTATTCATGATTGCTTGGGTTGGGCATATGAATATCTACACCAATGTCATAAGTCTAAAGATGAGATTATTGTACTTAAATTGGACTTTGAAAAGGCTTTTGACACAATTGAGCACCAGGCAATGCTGGATATTTTAAAGGCTAAAGGTTTTGGGGACAAAATGGATTTCATGGATCAAAATGCTCTTCACTTCTACTTCATCTGCTATCTTGATAAATGGTGTCCCTAGAAAAAAGTTCTATTGTCTTAGAGGTGTCAGGCAGAGGGGATCCTCTATCCCCCCTCCTGTTTGTGCTTGCTGCAGATCTTCTTCAGTCAGTTCTCAACAAGGCAATGAACATGGGATTGTTATTTGCTCCCTTACAAGTGGAGTCTTGCCCTGATTTTCCAATTGTCCAATATACTGATGACACTCTGGCCATTCTACAAGCAGACGCCAAGCAATTACATTGCCTTAAAGCCCTCCTCAATACTTTTGCAGATGCCACTGGACTTAAAGTAAACTAGAATAAATCCAGTATGATTCCAATAAATGTGTCAGAAGAGAAGACGGAGATTCTGATAAATACTTTTCATTGCAAGAAGGAATCTTTTCCAATCCAATACTTGGGAACACCCCTAGGACTTCATAAGCCTACTGTTGACCAATGTTTTCCTCTTGTCACAAGACTGCAAAAGAAGCTTGTGGGTTTGTCCTCCTTTATGACAATGGCTGGAAGATTGCCGTTGGTGAAATCTGTCCTTAATTCTTTGTTGATCTATCTCATGGGATGCCTTGATGTGCCTGTCACCATCAAAACCCAGGCCATAAAGTATTTGAGACACTGCCTATGGAGAGGTCCTGATCTAGAGGACCACAGACTTGCTATGGTGGCATGGAGCACTGTGTGTAGACACAAAAATCAAGGAGGTTTGGGTGTCATGGATATCTTTATTCAGAATAAGGCCCTGTTACTTAAGAATCTGCACAAGTTCTATAACAGACACAATACCCCTTGGGTCATCTTGATCTGGGAATCATATTACAACAATGATACTGAAAGTGCGTTATATCGACTAGAGGGGGGGTGAATAGGCGATTTTTATGAAAATCTTCAAAACGTGAGAGTTATGAAGACAAACAGTGAAGATTATGCCTATTACTGTGCAGCGGAAGTTAGATTACACTAGGCCAGCCATGGTCATGTATTCAATAGAGTGAAAGCGCAATGACAAACAGCTTCAGTGTAATAAGGATCAGGTAGGAAGAAGTTGTGAAGCCAAACAGATCATACATTCATGTTGTGAAGACAAAAGATAAAGCAAGCATGCAATGGCTTCACAATGAATAACTGTAAGTAAAGGAAGTGAAGATGAAACCAGTGACACATTGAAGACAATGATTTGTTGGACCAGTTCCAGTTGCTGTGACAACTGTACGTCTGGTTGGAGCGGCTAGGTATTTAAACCAAAGGACACACAGTCCCGGACACCCAGTCGAGGACACTTAGTCCAAGACACCCAGTCCTCACCGTTTTCTCCTTGAGCTAAGGTCACACAGACCTCGCGCAATCACTCAGGTAAGTCTTCAAGGTAGACTCCCAAACCTTCACAGACTTCGTTCACTGGCAATCCACAATATCTCTTGGATGCTCAGAACGCAACGCCTAACCGTCTGGAGGATGCACAGTCCTCAAGTGTAATAAGTCTTCAGATCACACAGACAAGAAGACTTAAGTGATGCCCAATTTACTCTGTCTCTGGGTGGTTAGGGCTTTTCTCCTCACTAGGAATTTTTCTTTCAAAGGCTTCGAGGTGGGTTGCTCTCAAACGACAAAAGCCGTGCGCTGAAATCTGAGCAGCCAACCGTTTATGATTGTGGGGGGTGGACTATCTATAGCCACTTGGCAACCCGACCTGATCTGTCCGAAATGACCCTGGGTCACTAAGGAACTGACACATGTACCAATGGTCGAATTTTGAACTCACACGGCAACTTTACTTGGGCTACAAGTAAAGCTGACTTGTCTGACTCTGGACAAGATTTTCTCTCAAAGTCTTCGCTTGAAGACATAGGATTTGAATTAGGCATCACTTTAGTCATTCTGACTGGTTCTCTTGGACCCCACTTAACAGTACGGTGATTCCTATGACACAACATAAATGAAATAAAACTACGAAGGATCTAAGTCTTCGAGTTCCATAAGCTTCATAGGGAGTCTTCTCATGTCATTGTCTTCAATATGAATATCTTCATAAACCACCATTGTCTTCAATGTCTTCGTACATTTTTAGGGGTCATCTCTGGTAATAAAACCGAATCAATGAGGGACTTCTACCTGTGTTTTCCTGCAATTCTCACAAACACGTTAGTCCCTCAACTAGGTTTGTCATCAATACTCCAAAACCAACTAGGGGTGGCACTAGATGCACTTACAATCTCCCCCTTTTTGGTGATTGATGACAAACTAGTTGAAGTTTTCAACGGGGAACATAATTTGTGAGATAGTAAAGGAATTTGTCTTCATAAGTTGAAAGGGCTCCCCCTGAAGATGTGCATATAAGTAATTTGCATTTTGAATGCAAATGCACATGGCAGGTTGTACTTGTGGAGATCCACTTCAACTTATGATGACAATCCACTATGCATGTGAAAGTATATGAAGACAATGACATGCATAATGGAAAATGGACGTCTGCAGTAAGAGATGAGTGCGGAATTTATCGTCGCACATGGGGAATTTATCTTCGCATAACGGAGTGACAAACAGGTAGCAGACGGCCATCAAGGCTAAGTGTTACAACTCAAAGAAGCAAATGTAGCAAAAACGGCAGTTGTAAGCACGAAGCAAAATGTAGCAAAATATAAAGGCACCCGTCCAAGTGACCCGCTTGAAGACTATAAACATCATGCTTCTCCCCCTTTTGTCAGTGATGACCAAAAAGGTTTGAAGACATAGAGTTTTCTACGCGTTCCTAGGCGCAGCAGGATCGGTGGAGTTATTTGGTGGCGGTGCAGATGAGCTTGGTGCAGATTCGACGTGTGTTGAAGCAGGTGGAGATGATGTCGCGTCGTCGTCTTCTTCAATAATCCGGGCAGACACGGTGGCAGCAGAAGAAGAGAATTCTGACTCTTCAAGGGATGGTGTGCTTCGCATCACAGCTCTTCTTGGAGACGTGGAGTCAAATTGGAATCTCTCTCTGAAGCCATCCTCTTGCAGTTCAGCTTCATTGCTCATCATGGTGAGGCCTTTCCAAGTGCGGCGACAGGTCTCGTGTGCGACAAACACATTCTTGGTTGCCAGATTTCTGATGCGATTGACGTCTTGCATGATGCTTCTCATCTGCCGTTTGAGCCAGTCGTGATGCCTATCTTGCTTTTGGTGAAGAGCCATAAGAAGCTCTCGGTCATTGAGTGCTCGAGCGCGCTTCTTGGGTCTCTTGGCAGCTGTGCTGTCAGTGGCTTCAGTTGATGCAGGGGCACGTGTGGTGCCAGCCATTGGATACACTCGGGAGAGAGCTTCAACACCTTCAATATTTTGAGTGATGCTCTGGTGTTCTGCATTTTGAAGACTTAATGGTTGCTTGCCAGGCTCTGGATATATTGCTTCAGCAGATGTGTCCACATCTGGCAAAAATATCCTATGGTTGCGGGCTGAGGGTTGATAGGAGATTGCAGAGTGAAGCTTGATCAGCCTCATAACCCAAGGAGCATAGAACTTTAATCCAAACAGTTCTGAGGCAGATGCTGCAAAGTGACGGATGAAGAGATCCTGTGCATTGAAGCATTTGCCATGAAGAATGCAGAAGATGAGAGTCTTCATTTCACCATCAATTGTTGCATATCGAGAGTGTCCCTTTACAGGCCATAGAGTCCGCCTTATGATGTGATATATTGTTCTGGGCAGGTACTCTAAGTCTTCAACGAAGAACCTAGTTGGATAGGGTGCATTAGGAGGCAGTGGCTTCATTATTGAGAGCATCTGACTCATATCTGGCTCAGGACGCTGAAATATGCTCTCAATTGCTTCAGCATGGAGTTGGCACCCTTCTTCAAAGAATTCGCCAGGAGTGGGAAGGCCGGTAAGCTCAATTAGGTCGAAAGCATTGGCTTCATGATGGATATTGCCTGTCATCCACTCCAGAATCCATGTCTTCGGATCTCTGTTATAGCCTTTGATATGCAAAGTGGCATAGAACTGGAGCAGAAGCTCTTCGTTCCAGTGCTCTTCATCAGTGATAAATGGCAGCAAACCCACTTGCTTGAAGCAATCCAGTGCTTCTTCCAGACCAGGCAGACCAGCAACAGCTTCAACCTCAAGGCGCTTGTGTGGAAAGATGCGGCCTTGGTTGTATAGGATGCATGAATAATAGCTGCGCTATTGATGGCTCCAGAACCTATCTAATACAATCCGTTCCCTTGAATAAGGGTTCTTGGAGCGGTCGAAAAACGTGTTATCTGCCCTGAAGCCGTTGATGTTGAAGGAACCAGGAGCTGATGCAGGACCTGGGAACCTTGGCAGTCGTGGGATCGGCTTCTGGACCTGGGGTCTGTACGCAATATGATAGTTGAATTGTGGTCCGGCAGCAGACTCAGGCACAGAATGTTCAGGAGCAGTAGCTTCATTGTCTTCTGAAGCTATTGTTTGGTTGGGATCCACATTTTCTTCGGCGTTGTTTGTGGCAGCCTCAACATTTGCAGACTCAGGCACGTTCTCCTGGAGAACTGCTTCTTGTTGGTGTGGGGGAGTTGGAGCTTGTGGTATCTCTGCATGCTCTTCGGCTGATGCAGCCGGAATGTCGTCAGCAGCCTGAGCCCTTGGCCCTTTGCGAAGCCTACGGAATGTAGGCGCCGGTGGAGTTGTAGTGGGTTGGGGCTCATCTTCCTCCTGTGGGCGATCTGCCCACGATGCATCTTGTGTGATTGGCGTCAATGGACAACCAATACTGATCAGTTCGCTTGTCTCAAGCTGAGGAAGGGCTGCATCACCTTGCACATTGTCTTGGAGACCAATGTCTTCAGCAGCGTTGGGTTCGTCTGCTGGAATGTCTTCAGTGTTGGGTTCATGCACAGTCAACTGACGATCTGCGTCAGGATAGCGGACGGAGAGGGGTTCAACTGTCAAGGGCTCTGTGGGAGCAGCCCGAGATTTCTTGGTCTTGCGCTTCTTGATGATGGGTTCAGAAGGAGAGGCTTCAGAATGTTTTCTCTTCTTAGCTTCAGCCTCTACAGTCCGTGTCTTCTTGTGCTGTGAGGCGGTTGATCGACTCTTTGGCTTCGAGCCAGTCGTTGCAGCGGGGAAGACAATCGGAGCAGTTTCTGACCTTGGCGCTTCAGGTTCAGGCACATCATCCTTCTTTTTCTTCTTCGCGGCCATCCTGGGGTCAATGCCGGGACGCCTAAGTGCCTTGCGCTTCTCTGCCTCATTGTAGGCCTGCACGCAGTGATCAGCCAAAGTCTTCATGCGCTCTCGCGAGCCTTGAGCTTCAGCACGCGTCTTCAGAAAGTTCTCTTTCAGCTCGTGCAACATGATCTTGAAGTTTTTCACTTCTTGCACGCTGAGCTTGGCCAGGTGCTTCTTGAACTGAGCCTTTTCATAATCAATTTTCTGCTTCAGTTCTACAATTCGCTGTGCTATTGCAAGTTCTGAAGCAATTGCACCTTGAAAGGCAACGCTGAGGCCTATTGGTAGCTGCAGATCATCGAAGCTTATGTCTGGTGTGTCAAACCATTCATCAATGAAGCTGTGGATGACGGCGACATCAAACAGAGGCCGATTGTTGAAGATTTCAGCCTCCTCCTTGCTCTTGATGAGCTGCTCAAGTGCGTCATCTCCAAGATCCTCATCCCTTGATAGATCATTGTTTTCACAGCGCAGAACGGCAGCAGCTGTGAGCTCTTTGCCTGTGTGTGGCTGAGGCTTCTTGGCTTCTTGGGGCTTGGACACTCATGATAAGCCTTCTGACTGCATACTGGCTTCAGGAGGTGCAGTTGCTAAAGGCTTCACTCTTGCGATCTTGGGAGAAGCGGCTGGCTTTGAAGCTTTTGGCTTCTTCTGCTTCGGCTTTGGCGCAGCAGGGGCGTCATTTGACTCAGTATCTGCTGGAGGGTCATTCACAGCAGTCCCTTGGACTAGGATGCGAGCGATGAGGCCTGCAAGATTGGCATACGGCCCGATGGTATTGGGATCGGCATCGCGTGTGCCATCTGCCCTTGGTGAGGAGGGACCAGGGTTGAAGTCAAGCCCAAATTTCTTTTTATTTATCTTCGCTGATTGTTGTGCAAACTGAAAGTTGCGCTTGAAGAGATTCACCAGAGAAGTGATGAGGGATGTGCTTCAGCTGGCTTTGGTCCTCTCACCATGCATGGATAGAAGCCTTGAGCAATAGCTTCGACTCTGGACCTGGGTACGAGATTTTTGTATAGTACGTCTCCCCACGGTCTCTTGATGGCGCACTTCTCCGCATATTCCTGAGTGACGAAGCGGTAGTGGAACCATTGCTCTGCCCAATATCTTCGAATCCATTGGATTTGTGTCTTGCGCTGACCATAGCTTTCTTCAGGATCAGTTTTGTACATCTCTGCCAATTCATCAGGCAGATCTTTGGACGTTTCACCACGTCGCTGTCTGCCTCCCTTCCTTGCTGCTGTTTCTGAAGCCATGAATAACTTGGAAGGCTTCAAGATGTTCAAAGGCTTCAAAGGCTTCCTTTTGCAAGAACTGGCTTTAGGAGAGTTGATGTGATGCTGCAAGTACTCTGCAAATGAATGCAGACTATGAGAACCAAAGGATTCTCCCACGGACATGTACCTGTGATAGCATTAAGGTGCGAGGGAAGGGGAAGAGGTCATATGCATTCTCAGAAGATTTTGAAGATAAATTGGTTTAGAAGACATAGACCTCATTGTGCGAAGACATTCACTCACAGATAAGAAGTTGGTTCCAGATTTGTACGAACCCACAGATCAGTACAAGTGAGGAATCTAACTACCTTATGAAGCACAAGTGAATATACTAGGCATGTCATGAGATGTAGCGAGATAACTAACTGATGTGAAGAGAAACTCCTTATGGCAGAAATTGACTGAACTATGGGATCAAAAGAGGCTGTAAAAAGAGGTTTTATTTACCACACTTGGAACTGCTAGACGAAGTGAGAGTTGAGGTCGAGCAGTTCGATCCTCCGTGCCCTAACTTGGCGACGGAAGACACCTACGGCGACGGCGGAGAGAGCGATGTCCGCTGTCGGCGTGAAAACGGCGTCGGAGAGGTTGCGGCAGTGAAGCGCTTCGTCGCCGGCGTCGTCGAGTGCTAGCGGTGGCGCTAGGGTTCGTGCGAGGGTGGAAGAAGGAGATAATGACCGCAGTGAATCGTGTATTTATAGGGATAGAGGCGGCACTACGCTATTACGCAGGTACCCCTGGCGGTTCGCATTTGAGGCACGCGTGGCCAGTTAGAGGAAGATTGGGATTTGTTCCACGTCCCACGCACGCCTAAATTGTCGGGCGGTCGTTCCTGCTTCTCCGGATATTATGTGGAGGACTGAGCATTAAAAACGGACTTTTATGGTTGTCACTATGTCTTTAGCTGACAAGGACACAGTGAAGACATTTGACAGTTTCAACAGAATGCATATGACTTGGAGAGATAGAGTTTGAGATAGAAAGCATAGAGAGGTTAGGGTCCGATCACATTCACTTAGTTCAAAAGATTCAACCCAGAAGACATAGCTATAAGTGAATGCTGTAGAGGACAGAACATCAGTACATATATATCCATTTAATCAACGCAGTGAAGATAATTATGAAGACATATTGAGAATGAAGCCAAACCAAATGTGAAGACATTGAGAGGTAACGCCATGAGAGAAACACTTCAAAATGGAACGTTTGGTGGTGGCGTTACCCACCGTATAGGAAGTATTAGACCCAGACACGGCGCACAATTATCGTGGCGCTCCGAAGTCAAATTCCACATTAATGTATTCACACTTAGAATGTATGTCTTCATTGTTTGAAGATATACGCTACTTCGTGTGTTGCACATCTAAGTCATCAATATGCTTAAGTGTTAGGATGTGTGCCTGATCACAGGACATTTGAGGATTCCAAGATATTTAGCTCACACCGTAACTTGCAAAATCTCTTCTCATCCAAGGGCTTGGTGAAGATATCTGCCAATTGCTCTTCAGTGTTGACGTGTATGATATCAATGTCTTCCTTCACAACATGATCTCTGAGAAAGTGATGACGAATTTCAATGTGCTTTGTCTTCGAGTGCTGAACTGGGTTGTTGGCAATCTTGATGGCGCTTTCGTTGTCGCAGTAAAGTGGCACTTGCTTTAGATGAATGCCATAATCCTTGAGTGTTTGCTTCATCCACAGAAGCTGAGCGCAGCAAGATCCAGCAGCAATGTATTCAGATTCAGCAGTGGAGAGTGATACACAGTTCTGCTTCTTTGAAGACGAACATACAAGTGATCGTCCCAGAAAGTGACATGTGCCTGATGTAGACTTGCGATCAACCTTGTCACCAGCATAATCAACATCCGAAAATCCAACCAAATCAAACTCTGAGCCCTTTGGATACCATAATCCTAGAGTTGGGGTGTGAGCCAAATATCGAAGAATTCGCTTCATAGCTAAGTGATGCGACTCCTTTGGTGTCGCTTGAAATTGAGCACACATGCAAACACTAAGCATGATATCTGGCCTAGATGCACATAAATAAAGCAAAGACCCAATCATGGAGCGGTATACCTTTTGATCGAACTCTTTACCATTGTCGTCGGGACCCAGATGATGCTTGGCTGGCATTGGTGTTGTGAAGCCTTTGCAGTCTTGCATACCGAACTTCTTCAGGCACTCTTTAAGATATTTCTCTTGAGATATGAAGATGCCGTTGCGTTGTTGCCGTATTTGAAGACCGAGGAAGAACTTCAGCTCCCCCATCATGGACATCTGATATTTCTCTTGCATCATGTATCCAAACTCTTTACTATACTTCTGATTGGTGCAGCCGAAGATAATGTCATCCACATATATTTGGCACACAAACAGTTCACCATCATATGTCTTCGTGAAAAGAGTGGGATCCAGGGAACCAGGTATGAAGCCTTTGCTTTTCAGAAAGTACTTGAGTGTATCATACCAGGCCCTAGGGGCTTGTTTGAGGCCATACAGTGCCTTGTTGAGCTTACATACCATATCAGGATGTTTTGGATTTTCAAAGCCAGGTGGTTGTGCAACATACACTTCTTCTTCAATCTTGCCATTGAGAAAGGCACTTTTCACATCCATCTGATAGAGAAGTATGTTATGATGATTTGCATAGGCCA
Source organism: Triticum urartu (assembly GCF_003073215.2). NCBI lineage: Eukaryota > Viridiplantae > Streptophyta > Magnoliopsida > Poales > Poaceae > Triticum > Triticum urartu. The sequence goes on along the minus strand of NC_053027.1, from coordinate 389,397,898 downwards.
GCAGTATGCGTATGGCTTCAAGCCTAGCCACAGGAGCAAATGTTTCATCGAAGTCAATGCCCTCCACTTGAGTATATCCTTGAGCAACGAGACGAGCTTTGTTTCTGACAGCTTGACCATGCTCATCTTGCTTGTTGCGGTATATCCATTTGGTGCCTATTATGTTGTGCTTCCGTGGATCAGGACGCTTAACCAGTTCCCATACATTATTCAGCTCAAACTGTTGAAGCTCTTCTTGCATAGCTTGAATCCATTCAGGTTCCATGAAGGCTTCTTCAACTTTCTTGGGTTCTGATATTGAGACGAATGCAAAATGCCCACAGAAGTTTGTTAGCTGAGTTGCCCTTGCACGAGTGAGTGGACCAGGTGCATTGATGCTGTCAAGTATTTTGTCAATTTGTACTTCATTTGCAACACGAGGATGTATAGGGCGAAGACTTTGCTCTTGTTGATCTGTGTTGTCATTTGGAGGAATATCTTCAGGATGAGCATTGTCTTCATGTGGATCAGGTGCTGAGATGATATGTTCTTCTTCAGGATGAGCTTCAGAAGGTACAATTTCTCCAGTTCCCATAAGCTTGATTGATTCATTTGCTGGAACTTCATGTAGCACATTTGGCAATTGCTCTCTTTGTGATCCATTGGTTTCATCAAATCGCACATCCACTGTTTCAACCATTTTGTAGTGGAAGAGATTGAAGACTCTGTAGGAGTGCGAATCCTTTCCATATCCAAGCATGAAGCCTTCATGTGCTTTTGGTGCAAACTTTGAGGTGTGGTGTGGGTCCTTGATCCAGCATTTTGCTCCAAATACTCTGAAGTAACTGACATTTGGCTTCTTGCCAGTTAGGAGCTCATAAGATGTCTTGTTCAGAAGCTTGTGAAGATAAACACGATTGATTGTATGGCATGCAGTATCAATGGCTTCAGTCCAGAATTTTCTTGGAGTCTTGTATTCATCTAGCATTGTTCTGGCCATCTCAATGAGTGTTCTGTTCTTGCGTTCGACGACGCCATTCTGCTGTGGCGCGTATGGAGCTGAGAATTCATGTGTGATCCCCAAGGTATCCAGACATGTATCAAGGCCAGTGTTCTTGAATTCAGTGCCATTGTCACTTCTGATGTGCTTTATCTTGGCGCCAAAATTGTTCATAGCTCGATTTGCGAATCGTCTGAAGACATCCTGCACTTCAGTCTTGTAAAGGATTATGTGCACCCAAGTATATCTAGAATAATCATCAACAATTACGAAGCCATAGAGGCAAGCAGAAGTAGTAAAAGTTGAGTAGTGAGTGGGACCGAAAAGATCCATGTGAAGCAGTTCGAAGGGTTGAGTAGTGGTCATGATTGTCTTCGAGGGATGTTTTGCCCTTGTCATCTTCCCTGCTTCACAGGCACTTCATAAGTGATCTTTCTTGAACTTGACGCCCTCGATGCCTATGACGTGCTTTTTCTTCGCAAGGGTGTGGAGGTTCCTCATGCCAGCATGCCCAAGCCTTCGATGCCAAAGCCAGCATTCTGAAGCTTTTGCAAGAAGACATACTGCAAGTTGTGGTCCTGCTGAGAAATCTACCACATACAAATCCCCTTTCCTATACCCTTCAAACACTAGAGATTTGTCAGATTCCATTAGCACCAGGCAGCGATATTTGCCAAACATTACAATCATATTCAAATCGCAAAGCATTGAGACAGACATTAAGTTGAAGCCAAGGGATTCAACAAGCATGACTTTATCCATGTGTTGATCCCTTGAGATTGCAACTCTACCTAGACCCAATACCTTACTTTTACCAGTGTCAGCAAATGTAATGTGGCTCTTGTCGGATGGACGTAAAGTTGAGTCCATGAGAAGGCTTCTTTTGCCAGTCATGTGATTTTTACACCCACTGTCAATAATCCATTCTGAAGACTCTGAAGTCACTGGTGTCGTACCCTACAGTGCAGTTAGGGGGATAGGCTTCACGAAGGGTATTGTGAAGCATAAACATTTGACGAACCAGTGGATTATGAAAACTTAGATCTAGATTAGGACTAATAGGGAGAATAGCATGCGATTCAGGAACGAAGTGCATAATGATGCCATTTGGGCAGTTTATCTTGCGCCCCACAAGATTTTTATGGTCCCCAGCAATATCATCAGAAGATTTTGTTTTTGTGCTGGAGACCTTTCCCTGCAAAAGAGAGTTAAGCTTTCTTAACCACCCACATCTTCAAGGGTGGCTTAGAAGCTATAAGTCTAAGTGCAGCATCTGAGAATTTTGGCTTTGAAGCCTTAGCAAACAGTCTAGCAGGGGGACAATAATACTCATAGGCATAGGCAGAATAATTTTTGGTCATATGAACATGACGGTTCGATGAACCGCTCTCATATTCATATGCCTGAGTATGGTTTCCCTGCAAAACATTTGCGTTAGTGTGACTCAGGTGAGTCCTCTGTCTGTATGAAGCCTTTGGACCGAGGTTTGTCTTCTTCAAGTGAGGTGTCATGAAGACATTCACAGGAAGATTTTCCAGACATGTTTTCGGAACCCAGATCTTCTTCATAGGCGGTCCATTCCTGCAGTTAGTACCAATGTACCTGGCGAACACTTCACCATTCTGATTCTTAAACAGTTTATAGTTTGCATCAAAGGATTCATCAATGATAATAGGGTTAGCACAAGTGAAGCCAGATAAATTGGATGGATCTGCTGAAAGTTCCTTTGCAGCAACCCATGTGGTTTTGGGGTACTGCTCAGGTTTCCAGTAAGAGCCATCTGCATTAATTTTCCTCACGAACCCAACACCCTCTTTCCTAGGGTTTCGGTTCAGAATCTGCTTCTTAAGGACATCACATAGTGTCTGATGCCCTTTCAGACTTTTGTACATTCCTGTTTCAAGCAATGTCTTCAACCTAGCATTCTCATCAGCAATAGCAGTGGTATCCTCAGGAGAGGGGTTAGTTACCACGTTAACAGTTGAAGATATTGCAACAGTAGTAGCAGTGGAACATTCAGCAACAGAATTAGCATTATCACACTCAATGCATTTAAGACATGGTGGTTCAAATCCTTCCTGAGCGGGACTGATCTGTTCGGAGCGAAGTGACTCATTTTCCTTTTGAAGATCTTCATGATCCGCTCTCAACTTCTCAAGATCTTGCTTCTTTTGAAGATAATCATAGGAGAGCTTTTCATGAGTAGTTGAGAGAGTCTCAAGACGATCTTCAAGTTCCTGATACTTAACGTGAAGATTTTTTATGTCTAACAGTTTTTGAATATGTTCCATGGATTCAGAACGAGTCATTTCGGCACCCAACAGATCATCGCTTCTGTCTAACAGTTTTTGAATATGTTCCATGGCTTTCTGTTGTTCAGTTGCAATTTTAGCAAGTGTTCTGTAGCTAGGTTTTGAATCACATTCAGAGTCATCGTCACTAGATGTTTCATAGTGAGTAGTGCGTGTGTTTACCTTGGCACCGCGTGCCATGAAGCAGTAGGTAGGAGTGGAGTCGTTCTTGTCATTTGCGTCGGTGTCGGTGTTGCAGTTATTGTCTTCAGTGTTGAAGATGGACTTGGCGACGTATGCTGTAGCGAGACTCGCAATGCCAGAATCAGACTCCTCCTCAGATTCCACCTATGCCTCCTCAGATGTGGACTCCTCCTCTGAATCCATCTCCTTGCCAACAAACGCACGTGCCTTGCCAGATGAGCTCTTCTTGTGTGATGAAGACTTTGATGAAGACTTGGAAGAAGACTTTGAGTATTTCTTCTTTTTCTTGTCGTCAGAATCATATTCTTTGCTCTTCTTCTTCCTTCTGTTCTCATGTCCCACTGTGGACACTCAGAAATGAAGTGTCCAGTTTTCTTGCACTTGTGACATGTTTTCTTCTTGTAATCATGAGCAGAAACTTCATCATTCCTTGAGCTTGATCGTGAAGATTTTCTGAAGCCTTTCTTCTTGGTGAATTTTTGGAACTTCTTCACTAGCATTGCAAGTTCTCTTCCAATGTCTTCAGGATCATCAGAACTACAGTCAGATTCTTCTTCAGATGAGGAGACAACTTTTGCCTTCAAAGCACGAGTTCGCCCATAGTTTGGACCGTAGATATCTCTTTTCTCAGAAAGCTGAAACTCATGTGTGTTGAGCCTCTCAAGTATGTCAGACGGATCGAGTGTCTTGAAATCAGGACGTTCTTGAATCATCAGGGCCAGGATGTCAAACGAACTATCAAGTGATCTCAGCAGCGTCTTGACGATTTCATGTTTGGTGACCTCAGTGGCACCGAGGGCTTGAAGCTCATTTGTGATGTCAGTGAGCCGGTCAAATGTGTGCTGGACATTCTCATTGTCATTTCGCTTGAAGCGGTTGAAGAGGTTGCGAAGAACACTGATTCTTTGATCTCTCTGGGTTGAGATGCCTTCATTGACCTTGGAGAGCCAGTCCCAGACTAGCTTTGATGTCTTCAAGGCACTCACACGGCCATACTGTCCTTTGGTCAGATGACCACAGATGATATTCTTGGCAGTAGAATCCAGTTGAATGAACTTCTTGACATCAGCAGCAGTGACACCTTCTCCAGCCTTGGGAACACCGTTTTCGACGACATACCATAGGTCGACGTCAATGGCTTCAAGATGCATGCGCATCTTATTCTTCCAGTAGGGATATTCAGTTCCATCGAAGACGGGGCAAGCAGCGGAGACTTTGATTATCCCTGCAGTCGACATAGCTAAAACTCCAGGTGGTTAAACCGAATCACACAGAACAAGGGAGCACCTTGCTCTGATACCAATTGAAAGTGCATTATATCGACTAGAGGGGGGGGTGAATAGGCGATTTTTATGAAAATCTTCAAAACGTGAGAGTTATGAAGACAAACAGTGAAGATTATGCCTATTACTGTGCAGCGGAAGTTAGATTACACTAGGCCAGCCATGGTCATGTATTCAATAGAGTGAAAGCGCAATGACAAACAGCTTCAGTGTAATAAGGATCAGGTAGGAAGAAGTTGTGAAGCCAAACAGATCATACATTCATGTTGTGAAGACAAAAGATAAAGCAAGCATGCAATGGCTTCACAATGAATAACTGTAAGTAAAGGAAGTGAAGATGAAACCAGTGACACGTTGAAGACAATGATTTGTTGGACCAGTTCCAGTTGCTGTGACAACTGTACGTCTGGTTGGAGCGGCTAGGTATTTAAACCAAAGGACACACAGTCCCGGACACCCAGTCAAGGACACTTAGTCCAAGACACCCAGTCCTCACCGTTTTCTCCTTGAGCTAAGGTCACACAGACCTCGCGCAATCACTCAGGTAAGTCTTCAAGGTAGACTACCAAACATTCACAGACTTCATTCACTGGTAATCCACAATTTCTCTTGGATGCTCAGAACGCGACGCCTAACCGTCTGGTGGATGCACAGTCCTCAAGTGTAATAAGTCTTCAGATCACACAGACAAGAAGACTTAAGTGATGCCCAATTTACTCTGGCTCTGGGTGGTTAGGGCTTTTCTCCTCACTAGGAATTTTTCTTTCAAAGGCTTCGAGGTGGGTTGCTCTCAAACGACAAAAGCCATGCGCTGAAATCTGAGCAGCCAACCGTTTATGGTTGTGGGGGGTGGACTATTTATAGCCACTTGGCAACCCGACCTGATCTGTCCGAAATGACCCTGGGTCACTAAGGAACTGACACGTGTACCAACGGTCGAATTTTGAACTCACACGGCAACTTTACTTGGGCTACAAGTAAAGCTGACCTGTCTGACTCTGGACAAGATTTTCTCTCAAAGTCTTCGCTTGAAGACATAGGATTTGAATTAGGCATCACTTTAGTCATTCTGACTGGTTCTCTTGGACCCCACTTAACAGTACGGTGATTCCTATGACACAACATAAATGAAATAAAACTACGAAGGATCTAAGTCTTCGAGTTCCATAAGCTTCATAGGGAGTCTTCTCATGTCATTGTCTTCAATATGAATATCTTCATAAACCACCATTGTCTTCAATGTCTTCGTACATTTTTAGGGGTCATCTCTGGTAATAAAACCGAATCAATGAGGGACTTCTAGCTGTGTTTTCCTGCAATTCTCACAAACACGTTAGTCCCTCAACTAGGTTTGTCGTCAATACTCCAAAACCAACTAGGGGTGGCACTAGATGCACTTACAGATACACTGCCTGGTAATAACTGGATTGGATTATTTTGGTGGAAGGCAAACCTTAAGCTTATTGATAACTACAAGTCCTTGGCCAGATGCAACATAGGTGATGGCAAAAGTGCCTTCTTTTGGAATGATCTGTGGCACTCTGCTTGTTTGCAAGACATGTTCCCTCATTTATTCTCTTTTGTGAAGAACAAAGATGCTACTGTCCACACCATTCCCAAGCAGAATACTTAGAGGATCTATTCCATCTACCCCTGATTATGCAAGCTTCCCAGGAATTTGAGGCTATGGAGGACATTTGTATTGATTTAAGGGCTTCTGATACACTAGATTGCACTGACACTTGGAGCTACATTTGGGGAAATGAACACTTCTCGGTTGCTAAGGCCTATAAAGTTATGATGGGAGTTAAAATTGTGCCACAACAGTTCAACTGGATCTGGAATAGCTCTTGTCAGCCAAAGCACAAGGTGTTTTTTTGGAGATTGCTTCATGACAGGCTCAATACTAGAAATCTTTTGAGAAGGAAAACTTTTCATTTAGCCAAGTACAATTGTGCTGTCAACAATTGTCCACAGGAAGAAACTCTGCAACATCTTTTCTAGACCTGTCCTTTTGCAGCTCAATGTTGGGACCTGATTTGCCCTTAAAGACAGGAAAATGTTTCAATTCTAGAAGCTTTTCTTGATCTCAAACAGAAGCTACATGTACCTTTCTTCATGAAAATAATCATCCTTGCCTCTTGGGCTATCTGGATCTCAAGGAATAATTTGATCTTCCAAGCAGTTCAACCTAGCATCCAGAGGTGGAAAGCTATTTTCATGGAGAAGCTCAATCTTCTAAGATTTAGAATTAAGAAGAGTTATGCTGGATACTACTGTTCATGGCTTGACAATCTTGTGTTGTAATTCTAGATTCTTGTTTTTCCCCTAGTTTTGTTTCTTTTTTATTTTCTTCTGGCTTATCTCAAGCCTCTTGTACAGTGGAACCTTTTTGTTTTCTATCTTTTCTAATTGATAAAAATTGTAGTGGGGTTTTGCCCTACTGTGTACAGTCAAAAAAAATTCCAAACACAACTAGACGTAGGCTTTTACCTTCATCGTAAGGGGCCGAACTAGTATAAAACCTCTCATGTCCTTTCTCCCGATTAACCCCTTTAAGCTTCCTAGTTGCGATGGCCCTACGACTAAGTCCTTTCGCTAGGACATCTGCCGTGAAAATTCCATGACACGGCCGGTTCATAAAACGTGTCCAGCTCGGTGACTTCTTTGTATGCCTTTCTTTACAAGTCTTTCTTTACATACAGCAGTTTACAATAGTGGGCCTTAAGCCGCCTCTAGGCTTAGGCTTTCTACAAGTCTTAATAAACTATCGCCTTGAATATTACTTGGCTTCTTTTGTAACCCGCCGTTGGGGTTGACCGGCCCCTCCTGGGCAGGTCTTACCTGGTAGCTATATTCCCAACATTAGGCCCCAGGTTGACTTTGAACTTCGTTCTTTGTCAATCTTCAATAATTAAATGAAATCCATCTTCCTCTCTCTGTAAAAACTCTGTAACCCGCCATGACGTCACCTTTTGAAAACATGAAAACCTGTTATGATGTCATCTTCAACGGATCTTTATCCTTAAATGTCTTCTGAGAATCGAGGCATCTGTTTAGTTGGATAATCATTATTTGGGTCTTCCTCAATTTTTGCGCCTGCCTGTTCGCTTATCTCCTTATAAATAGGCACGACCTGGTCTTTCTCATTCTTCTCCCTCTCCGTTTTCTTCCTCTCGCAACCCTACCACTGCTCGAGCTCCGCCGCCGTCACAGAACACCTCGTCTTCATCGACCTTGGCCGCTGCATCAACCCAAATCGGTCCAGAGAATGGCAGCGACCTCCGCAAAAGATCCATGGTTGTAAGTGTTTACCTTCCTTCTCCCTAGATCCGCATTAGGGTTTCTAGGTCTCTGCATGTTCTTCATAGTTCATCATAGTTTCTTCGTAGTTCTTCCACTGCAGCTTCTTCCTGATCCAAAAAAGAACATATATTCGTGAGGTAGTTGTTTTGTGCCCATTCTTGATACCAGTAGATCCCTTTTTCTGGTACAAAGGCCTCATTAGAACTCACGAACTCATATATGCTAGATTTTTAGGTCTAGAATATTTTCCATTTTGAACGGCCGTTTGATCCATAATAATATCAAAAATTTAGGAAACTTGTTTGTCTCAACACTTAGCCAATTCTGTTTCTAGCATTTCTCAAATATCTGTAGTCATGGCGGCTTATTACGCCGGCTTATTTTTCCTTTATATGACATTAGCCCTTACTTAAGTCACCATTACTTATTTGCACCATCATCATTTAACTTCACCATCACCATTGAATTGAACCGGCACATTACTTTCTTTTCAGTTCGTATTTTGATCATCATGCCGTCAAAAGCACCGACTGTCTGCAACTGGGTCCCCTCCACAGTAACTGAGGATAACTTGAAGGAATTCTTCACCATAGGATTTTTGCTAGGGAAGAATGTTATGTCTTACCGTGCACCTGACCCGGACGAGGAACGGCCTAATCCCAAAGACGGTAAAGTTATTGTCTTCTCTGACCACATGAATCGGGGTTTTTCACCACCCGGCTCAAAGTTCTTCAGAAACGTTCTTCATTTTTTCAAACTCCACCCTCAAGATCTTGGTCCCAATTCCATATCCAATATCTGCAACTTCCAAGTTCTTTGTGAGGTGTATCTTCAAGAAGAGCTGAATGTGGAACTCTTCATAGAGTATTTTTATCTAAACTGCCAGAACGAGTGTACCAATGGTCCTAGCTTAGAACTTGGTGGAATCTCAATTCAGCGCCGATAGGGCGCTGTCTTTCCCTTAATAGTCTTACCGATTCATCCCAAAGATTGGAAGCAGACCTGGTTCTATTGTCAAGATACGTCCCCAACCAACGAAAAACCACTGCTGGGTTATCGCGTGGAGCGTCTGGATTCCAAGTTTGTGCTCCCTGATAAGCTTATTGTCGCTGAACGAAGAAGCTTATTCCATCCATTAAAAGAATTAATGCATTATTGGGGAATGGCTTAACCGGAGTTGACTTGACCCGTTGCTGGATCTCGTGGCGGGTCATCCCTCTAAGACGCCGATCCAAATTGATGTATGACTATGGCGGAGGCCCAGATGACTCTCTTCGTCGCAGCTCCGTTGAACTAACTGAAGAAGATATTGTTTCAATGTCAACCCTCTGATGAATGGCACATATGAAGACTTTAGTAAAGTCGGGTTAAACCCCTTCTGCAAACTTAACCCGGCGCCAGAGGTAAAAAACCCCTGAGCTCTTTCTCTTTGTATTTTCCTCAGCAGTTTTAAATACTTGCATGACCTTTTATCTTGTTTACTTGTTTATAGGCCAAATCTGACTTCTAGAAAGCCAAGTATGACCATGAAGCCGCCAAGAAGGCTAGAGCCGCCGCCATAGCCGCCAAGAAGACGACCTGGAGGTCCAACAAGAGAAGGAGCACTACTGAGGACCTGTTAAAGCTTGATGATGATTCTGAGTCAGAGGTAGCCCTTGACTCCCTTGGCCAGTTTTTTAATAACCTTATTGACACTGACTATTGCCAGGACGACACGGGGGCCAGTCAGGCCGTAGAAGAAGAGGTAACTATTTCCTCCGACCCAGCCCATTTGCCAAGACAGAAATTCGACTGGTAACCCGGAAAGTAAGGTTTTCGCACCCTTTGGCTTATTTGGACCCTCATTTTCTTTTGAAAAAGAAGCAACATGAAAGCCGCCGTCAGGCCCGGAACGACGATGAACTTCCTTCCGTTTTACAACAAACTCCTCAAAAGCGCTAGAATGAGGTCTCTTTTATCTTCATCTTCTTCTTTTACTAATGAGTCTATTCTCTTGCATTACTAACTTTATTTTACCTTTGCAGGAGGTTTCTCGCTCTTCTGGCGACTCATCTCAGACGCAATTTCTGGCCTTCAAGACTGCCCCTGGGTAAGGAAAAAATCATCTTTCCTCTATGTCTTTAAAAACTGCATCATTGCACTAACTGTCTCATAAAATCTTTCTTAGTGGCCAAGCCAATTCCAAGAAGGCCAAAGTGATTAAACCGGCGGAAGACCCGTCAGTTCTTGCACCTGAACCGGCCATGCCAACTTCTCCCCCTCGAACTGAAGCACCAGAAGACCCAGCTGTTGATACTCAATTGGACCCTCCTGAGCCGTCAGCTAATGATACCATTGTTAACCCCTCTACCACCAGACCATCCGGTTCAGCTAACCTGCCAACGTCTTATGATCATGACGTTCTGGTTACTGGCAGCACATTTGTTGTGCCGAGTAATCCAACTGTGCTAGCCAGGCATTCTTCCAAACAGGAGGCCTTGGAAAGGCAGAAAGTACAGCTCGATATCTCTCGCTATACTCATCTGAATGCTAGTGACATATTGTCCGGCTATCTCAGTCATGTGCATTCCAGCCGTGAGTCGGAAATTGAAATGGTCAAGCAATTGCAGCTAAAATATGAGGTATGTTTTCCGGCTTATTTATACTCTGTTAGCCCCCAAGTCTTCAGATGATGATCCTGAATGATCTGTAGACTTTATGATGTAGGTTGAAACGTTGCCTCTGAAAGTCCAATAGAATAGCATAAACTTGACCTGTAGTCCCCATGGGCCGGCTCAATTTATCATAGATGAAGCGGTACTTAACTTATAACTGTCTTTTACTAGTCTCAATAAGTACTGCAATCCGGCTTAATCTTGAGAAACTTTCTGAATATCATGCATTAGCCCCCAAGTGCCAAGTGATGTTACTTTGTAAAGCACTTGGGACTTGAAATATATAAGAGTCATAAAAATTTGCTGTGGCAGACATTAGCCCCCAAGTGTCAAGTGGTATTGCGGTGCATAGTACTTGAGACTTGAACCGTTATAACTTTTAGTTTAAGCCTTGACACACCTATGTATGTTTTGTAGAACGCCCTATCTGAATTGGGCTCTCAATTAACTGATGCATAGACCCGGCTGGCGGATCAAGAGGTAGAAATCAAGTCTGCTGACTTGAAACTCCAACTGAGTCTTTCTGAGACAGAAAAATTGAAGAGCAGCTTGATGGCAAAAAAGAAATCCTGGGCCGAAGAAAATACGCTGTTGATACAACGTGCTGAAAAAGCTGAAGCGGCTCTTGAGGAGGTTACCATGGAACTCACCGGCTTAAAGAACTGGGTGTCTCAAATGGTCTCCACCATCTTTGGTAAGTCATCTGTGTGAATCACTTATGCCTTCTTTTGACCCGGAATATAGGCTGCCTGCTGACTCTTTGTTTAAAAAACATTCGCAGGTCTACGAAGCAAAAATCTAAGCCAAGATAGTGTGAACAAACCGAAAGAAGTTTATACCTTAGTGGAGGTGTTGTATACTGGTGCTCAACGAGCACTTGCTGCTATCTCTCCTACCAACCAAGGACCCAATCGGTTGAGCGATGTCTTGAAGAAAGTGTCAATCTTACCCGCCAGGTTTCAAGAGGTCAAACGATCATGTGCCAGAGCCCTGACTGCCCTGAGCCGCTCCAAAGCCTGGGTGCCAGATCTAGACCCGGCGGATGTAGCTAAGGGGTACCATACCGTGAAGGAAGACGGGACTCTATTTGAGCAGGATGACTTCATTGCCTGCGTGAGGGGAGTTCGACCTCAAGCCACCGTTCTTGGAGATGAGACCAACGTTGATAAATATCAGCCGGGTTTTGATTTGGACAATAAGAAGATGGCGACTCCCTCTTATAAAGTGATGGATCTTATCCCGCCGGTTCGCCGACATACATTTGCCCCAAAGATTAACCCAGCCGGCTTAATTGATGATGATGCTGAGTCCATTGCTCTGAATGGCTTTGACTGGTCTAATTCCGGCTTTCAACTAGTGGAAGGAGATGAACCGGCCAGGGGGGTGTCGTAACCATCTGAAAAATCCTGCTTTGAGCTTAGGACCTGTCTTAAGAGAGAAAAACATTAACCTTTTGGGCTCTTAATGCCTTGTAATAGGTTAGTTTAAAAAAACTACATGTTTTGCCTATGCTGTCATGCATAAGATGCCGTGTGTGACTCTTTGCTTCTGATGTCAATATATGCGTCACATCTATGGTTACATCTAGAATGTTTTAACTTTGCTCCTACAAAAAATGAAAGAGCAGGTCTGGCGGCTTAACACTGGACGGGTCAAAAACACCCGGTATATTTCTTTATTTGAAAAGATAAATAAGGATGAAAAAACCTGTTCATGAACAACATTGTCATACCTGTGTTTCTGGAATGCCGGTTTTCATGATCCGGATGATGAGGTTGATGACCCAATCTTTTTGAGAAGTCAATGCTTCCATACACCTAATGACTATCATGCCTTTGGCAGCTTATTGTCAAATAATCAAGCCGGCTTAAACATAAACCATACTGATAATTTAAATTTGAGACAATAAAAAACCAGTACGGCAAAATAGCAGATCGCAAACAATATTAATTTGGGGGTTTCTGATTCGAATACGATCAGTAAACCGGACCAAAGGGGTTAAGCTAAGATTCAAATACGATCATATAGCCCCCAGTGGCTTCGGCGGTGCGCCGATCAAGAGGGTACCGACATCTATGTTCTCTTTGGTTCGAATACGACCTATGTTTGAACAGGAAGCCCCCAAATGACCTTGAGAGGTTTTTGAAGACCCTGATTCGAATACGATCCAAGTCGGATCCAAAAGGGGTTAAGCTATGATTCGGATACGATCAAGAAGTCCCCTAGTGAGTTTAGCTTTGAGCCGATCAAGAGGGTTACGACAGCTATGTTCTCTTTGGTTTGATTACGACCTATGTTTGAACATGAAGCCCCCAAGTGACCATGAGGTTGACAACTAGATTCGAATACGATCATAAGCCGGACCAAAAAGGCGAAGCTAGATTCGGATACGATCAGCCCCCTTTCCAATTATTTTTAAACAATAAAAATAATAAGGATATATGATCATTGAAAGGGAGAAAAGGACAGAGGTCCTGCTTTTTTACTTATCATGATATATACAACATCAAAGTATGAACATGATGAGAGCCGGTGGCTTAAGTATAGTATGGGCGAAGTTGAGCAATGTTACACGGTCGGCGGGTCTCCTCCTCCGACTTACGTGAGTCTTTGTGCTCTCGAACATCAATGAGGTAATATGACTCATTGTTTAAGTTCTTGCTGACCACAAAGGGTCCTTCCCAAGGTGGGGATAGTTTGTGTGCCTCATACAGATCCTGGATGAGCCGGAGCACCAGGTTACCTTCTTGAAATGTTCTGGACTTAACCCGGCGACTGTGATAACGGCGCGGGTCCTGTTGATAAATTGCTGATCGAGATGCCGCCAAGTCTCTCTCCTCATCTAACAAGTCAATTGCATCCTGTCGGGCTTGTTCGTTATTAGCTTCACCGTAAGCCGCCATGTGAGGCGAGTGATGATGGATGTCACTGGGCACCACTACTTCCGCCCCATAAACCATCAAGAAAGGTGTATAGCCTCTAGACCTGTTAGGAGTGGTGTTGATGCTCCACAACACCGAGAGTAATTCCTCTACCCAACAACCTGGCGTCCATTGTAAGGGAACCATAAGACGGGGCTTGAGACCTTTTAATATTTCCTGATTCGCTCTCTTAGCCTGACCATTGGATTGAGGGTGAGCTACGGAAGAAACATCAAGCCGGATATGCTCACATTGACAAAACTCCTCCATAGCACCTTGGGACAATTTAGTGCCATTGTCAGTGATAATCCTTTGTGGAAAACCAAAGCGAAAAATCACCTTTTTCATGAACTGAACCGCCGTGGCTGCATCACACTTACTCACTGGCTCGGCCTCAACCCATTTGGTGAATTTGTCAACTGCCACTAAAAGATGTGTCTTTTTATCCTTAGACCTTTTGAAAGGTCCATCCATGTCAAGCCCCCAGACTGCAAACAGCCAAGTGATTGGAATCATCCGCAACTCTTGAGCTGGCACATGCGCTCGTCGTGCAAATTTTTGACATCCATCACACCTACTAATCAGATCCTCTACATCAGCGTGAGCCGTCAACCAGTAAAAACCATGACGAAAAGCTTTGGCCATAAGAGACTTTGACCCAGCATGATGACCACAATCCCCTTCATGGATCTCACAGAGTATTTCTTGACCTTCTTCAGGAGAAACACAACGATGAAACGCTCCGTTGATGCTGCGATGATACAACTCCCTGTCAGAAATTGTCATTGACTTGGACCGCCGGGTTATCTGTCGGGCCAAGGTCTCGTCTTCTGGTAACTCGCCCAGGGTCATGTAAGCCAAGAATTGTATTGTCCAATATGGAACAACATGAGTAGCCGCAACTAACTGTGCTTCCGGGTCAGGAATGGCAAAATCTTCCTCTGTAGGCAACTTAACAGACGAGTTATGTAAAACATCCAAAAAGGTGTTAGGGGGTACCGGCTTACGCTGAGATCCCAACCGGCTTAAGGCATCGGCCGCTTCATTCTTTCTGCGGTCAATGTGTTCCACTTGATAGCCCTTAAAATGCCCTGCAATAGCATCGACCTCGCGGCGATAAGCCGCCATGAGAGGATCTTTGGAATCCCACTTGCATGACACCTGTTGAGCAACCAAATCTAAATTGCCAAGGCACCGGACCCGGCTCAAACTCATCTCTTTATCCATTCGAAGACCATGGAGCAAGGCTTCATATTCTGTTGCGTTGTTAGTACCAGGAAACATCAATCACAACACATAACAAAACTTGTCACCTCAAGGAGAAGTTAAAACAACTCCAGCCCCCAAGCCTTCCAACTGTCTAGACCCATCAAAGTGAATCGTCCAATATGTGCTGTATGGTTTCTCCTCTGGCATCTTCAACTTTGTCCAGTCATTAATTGTCATCCAGTGCATGAGATTTGATCGTAGTACGTGGCACATACTTCAAACCATGATACCCAAGTTCAATAGCTCACTTGGCGACTCGTCCTGTGGCTTCTCTATTTTGAATGATGTCTCCTAGAGGAGCAGAGCTAACTACAGAGATTGAGTGACCCTGAAAGTAATGTTTGAGCTTCCGGCTTGCCATGGACACCCCATAAACGAGCTTCTGCCAATGTGGATATCTTTGTTTAGATTCAATCAGCACCTCACTGACGTAGTAAACTGGCCGTTGGACCGGATGTTCCTTGCCAGCCTCCTTGCGCTCTACCACAATGGCTACACTGACAGCACGTGAGTTAGCAGCTACATATAACAACAACGGCCCTTTCTCAACTAGAGCAGCAAGAACCGGCGGCTCAGCGAGCTGTTTCTTCAGATCCTCAAAGGTAGAGTTAGCAGCATCACTCCAGACAAAATCATCCACCTTTTTCATCACTTGATACAAAGGCATCGCCTTCTCCCCTAACCGGCTTGTGAACCAGCTTAAGGCAGCGACGCGACCTGCCAGCCGCTGAACGTCATTGATGCACACCGGTTTAGCCAGAGATGCGATTGCCTTAATTTTCTCCGGGTTAGTCTCAATACCTCTTTTAGACACCAAGAAACCCAAGAGTTTGCCAGCTGGGACTCCAAAAACACACTTGGTCGGGTTAAGCATCATCTTGTAGACCCGGAGGTTATCAAAGGTTTCCTTTAGATTTGTTACCAACGTTTCCTTCACTCTGGACTTCACCACTATATCATCCACATAAGCATGAACATTAATTATGCCCAATCTGACTGTGAAGGCAATTCTGCACACACCATTGATAAGTCGCTTGGGCACTCTTAAGCCCAAAAGGAATAGACACATAGCAGAAGGCTCCGAATGGAGTGATGAAAGCTGTCTTCTCCTGGTCCTTGACTACCATCTTGATCTGATGATAACCTGAATAGGCATTCAGAAAACTCAAACGCTCACAACCAGCCATAGCATCAATGATCTGATCAATATGAGGGAGAGCAAAAGGGTCAGCCAGACAAGCTTTGTTCAAATCGGTGTAATCCACACACATATGCCAGGTGTCGTTTTTCTTGAGTACAAGCACCGGGTTAGCTAACCACTCTGGGTGAAAAACTTCCACAATGAAACCTGCCGCCAAGAGCCGGGCCACCTCTTCTCCGATGTCCTTGCGCCTTTCCTCGTTAAACCGCCGAAGGAACTGCCTGACCGGCTTAAACTTCGGATCAATGTTAAGAGTGTTCTCAGCGAGTTCTCTCGGAACACCCGGCATGTCAGAGGGTTTTCATGCAAAGATGTCCCGATTCTCACGGATGAACTCAATGAGCGTGCTTTCCTATTTTGGATCCAAGTTGGCACTGATGATGAACTGCTTGGATGAGTCGCCAGGCACAAAATCAACCATCTTGGTGTCATCAGCTGACTTGAATTTCAACACCGATTCATGCTCCGTAGTTGGCTTCTTCAAATACGTCATGTATGCCGGGTCAACATTATCTTTATAAAACTTTAACTCCTCTGTTGCACAAACAGACTCAGCATAAGCGGCATCTCCCTGTTCACACTCCAGGGCTATTTTTCGGCTTCCATGTATTGTGATGGTCCCTTTATAACCCGGCATCGTGAGCTGCAGATATACGTAACACGGTCGAGCCATGAACTTGGCATAAGTCGACCGTCCAAACAAAGCATGATACGGGCTTTTGATCTTAACCACCTCAAAAGTTAACTTCTCAGCCATGGAATCATATTCATCCCCAAAAGCTACTTCCAGTGCAATCTTACCAACTGGGTACGCCGACCTACCAGGCACAACATCGTGAAAAACAGTGTTGGATTGTTTAAGACTCTTATGAGTGAACCCCATCCGACGAAATGTCTCATAATAGAGAATGTTGATGCTACTACCTCCATCCATGAGCACCTTTGTGAATTTATATCCACCAACCTAAGGCGCCACCACCAGGCCTAAGTGAGCCGGATTATCAACCCGGGGAGGATGATCTTCTCTGCTCCACACAATAGGATGTTCTGACCACCTCAAATAACGTGGAATCGCTGGCTCAATGGCATTGACAGCCCTCTTATGAAGCTTCTGGTCCCTCTTGCTTAAACTAGTGGTAAATACATGGTACTGCCCACTATTCAACTGTTTTGGGTTGCCTTGATACCCGGACTGCTGCTGCTCTTGCTGCTGATTACCTTGGTCGGGTTGTTGATTATAACCTCCTTGGTTACCCAGATGGCCCTGATCGTGAAAACCGCCTCCGCCTGAACCGGCGCCCGGGCCATGAAAGCCGCTTCCGCCTAAATTGCCGCCAGGTCCGTGGCTACCATCAAACATTTTGGAATTTTTAAATGCCTTCATGATCGTACAGTTCTTCCACAGATGGGTAGCTGGCTTCTCCCAGGTGCCGTGTCTTGGACAAGGTTCATTCAATAGTTGTTCGAGGGTGGGACCTGACCCGCCTGACCGAGGAGGTGGCCTACCCTTGCATCGTTGGTTGTTGCCCTGTGTATTGGTGTTAGCCAAAAACTCGTCAGCCTTACGTTTATTACCTCCTTGATTTGCCAGGTTATGCTGGTGACCCTTGCCATTGCCGTTCTTCTTTCCCTTCCCTGTTTTCTCTTCATCAGACAGGGGATCTTTGGTACTGTCAGAAACAACATATTTGACCAGGGCCACCATCAACTGGCCCATGTCATTACAGTCACGTTGAGCCACCCCAGCTTCTGCTTCAGAGGTTCAAAACGGCAATTTTTCTCCAACATTAAGACTGTAGAGCCGGCATCCATCTTATCAGATGAATGTATTATCTCCTTGACTCGGCGCACCCAATGGGTCGTGGACTCACCTTCCTCTTGCTTACAATTAGTCAGGTCCATGATTGACATAGGTTGTTTACATGTGTCCTTGAAGTTCTGAATGAACCGGGCCTTTAACTCCGGCCATGAGCCGATGGAATTGGGTGGCAACCCTTTCAACCAAGTGCGAGCCGTTCCATCCAACATCATAGTGAAATACTTAGCCATTGCTGCATCGCTGACCTCCAACAGCTCCATCGCCATCTCATAACTTTTAATCCATGCCCCAGGCTGCAAGTTGGCCATGTAATTAGGCACCTTACGAGGCCCCTTAAAGTCTTTTGGCAAGCATTCATTACGTATAGCTGGCACCAGGAAAGGGACACCTCCTGTCCTTATGGCTACTCCGGCCTCAACAGAGGTTGCCGGGTAAACCGGAAAAGCCTGATGAGCCGCCTGCTCAGCTGCCAGTTGAGCCGCCCACTCAGCCTCTTGACGGATTCTCTCTTGATCTGCCAGGTTAAGGGCTCCACCCTGCGCCGGCTCATGCCTACGCGGTTGGTTACGGCGTTGAGCGTTGCTTGACATAGCGGCTGAGTCCATATGCATGCTATCGCTCGGGCTACGGCATGGGCGAGGGGTTGAATGGATTCTGTCTCGACTGTAAGAGTACACATCCCGCTGCGCCAGAGCCATCTGAAGAAGTTCTCTCACCCTTGATGTTTCAATTGCTGTCGGAGAGTCGCCTTCCATCGGGAGAGCCGTCAAACGAGCCGACATAGCAACGAGATTTTCCAAAGGATTAGAGAAGTGACCCGGCGGTATTGGTGTGTCATGAGGCGAAGCGGTATTCATACGAGGAGGTTTCATGGCCCGTGGATGAACCGGCGCCCTGGGTGTCGTGATCCGGTTTGCCTCCGGCGGGTTACTTGGACCAGCTCCGGGTGTGTGGAAAAGGTTCCTAGGATCATACGTCAGAGGCACACGTGACTGAGTTTTCTGGTGCCTTCTCCTCATGACCTCGTTTGACGCGTTCAGATCAACCGAGAGCCAAAAAGTCTCCGCTTGAAGCTGCTGAGCACGAGCATCCAAAGCCGCCCGCTCCGCGACCATCCTGACCTCTTCTGCTGCTAAATTTTCCTTGGCCTGTGCCATCTCTTCGCGTACCCGTGCCACCTCCGCATCATGCTGAGCCTTATTCGCCGGCTCCACCACATCAATCAACAGAGTCGTCAACTTATCCATGAGGTCCATTAGCATCTGAGCCGGGGGGGGGGGGGTCTCCTGACCCGGCCGCTGCCGACCCAGTGGTTGTTGCTGCTGCAGCCGTGGAGTTCTGCCCGGGTTGAGTGCCAGCCATGAATACTCCGGTTCGATTCGGCGGCTCAAAGGGGTCCGGAATACTGCTGCCATCAGAACAACCCCCAAGCACGCCATCTTGTAGTTGATACAAAGAATATGTCTCGCTTGTTGATGATGTAGCGTCAGAACAGATGGCCGTCTCTCCGCCATCCATTGATCCTTCAGAGTATTCACCTTCACGGATGCAACCCATGAAGGCATGCCTCACGGCAGGTTGAGCCCGGGCTGATCTCGCGCGCTGAGCCGTCTCGACGAGGTTGGTGTGGACGTCCGGCTCAGGGTCTGACTCGCCGATCCGGCCAATGAAGACATGGATCCCACCGAAGGGGACCCGGTACCCGTACTCAATTGAGCTGGTCTCGGGGCCCCAGCCTTCGTCGTCTATGTAGAGCTTGCCGCGACGACTCTTGGTCATCCGACCCACAGCGTATCCCTTGAGCCCTTCGAAGTTACCCTTCAAGAACTCAAATCCACCGTGCGCTGGCCCCACGGTGGGCGCCAACTATCATGGAATTGTCACAGCAGATGTCCTAGCAAAATGACTTAGTCGTAGGGCCATCGCAACTAGGAAGCTTAAAGGGGTTAATCGGGACAAAGGACACGAGAGGTTTTATACTAGTTCGGCCCCTTACGATGAAGGTAAAAGCCTACGTCTAGTTGTGTTGGAATTTCTGGGGTTTCTATGACCTGGGAGCGAATCCGCTTTTCCTGGCTTCGAGTTGCTGTTTCTTGCCCTAAGCCGCCGCCGGGTCGTCCCCTTATATACACGGGGTGACGCCTGGCGGCCTACAGAGTCCCGGCCAGTTCATAAAACATGTCCGGCTCGGTGACTTCTTTGTATGCCTTTCTTTACAAGTCTTTCTTTACATACTGCGGTTTACAATATTGGGCCTTAAGCCGCCTCTAGGCTTAGGCCTTCTACAAGTCTTAATAAACTATCACCTTGAATATTACTGGGCTTCTTTTGTATCCCGCCGTTGGGGTTGACCCAGCCCCTCCTGGGGCGGGTCTTACCTGGTAGCTATATTCCCAACACAGGGCTTGTGTCATTTCCTACGGTATGAAGCGGCAAGATTGTCTTCCATATGCCGAGTTCTCCTACAACAACAACTTTCAAGCGAGTTCGGGCAAGGCCCCATTCGAAATTCTCTTTGGCAGAAAGTGTTGTACTCCTCTCAATTGGTCACAGACTCGTAAACGCCATCTTCTTGGCAACGACTTAATCACAGAAGCTGAAGAAATGTGTAAAGTGATCCGTGAAAATCTGAAAGCCACGCAATCGCACCAGAAGAGTTACTATGATAGCAAGTACCGTGACATGGCTTTCGAGATCGGAGACCATGTCTACCTCCGCGTCTCTCCAATGAAAGGCACTCATCGCTTCGGTATCAAAGGGAAGCTTGCCCCTAGATATGTATGTCCTTCCAAGATTATTGGCAAAAGAGGCGATCTCGCCTATCAACTTGAGCTTCCGTCCAACTTCGCAAACGTGCACGATGTGTTTCACGTGTCCAGCTTCGCAAGTCCATCAACTTCGAAGAGATTGATCTCCAAGAAGATATGTATTATCATGAGCATCTCATTGCTACTCTTGAAGAAACCGAGCGCAAGACTCGCAATAAGTCAATCAAATTCCTGAAAGTGAAGTGGTCACACCATTCTGACCGAGAAGCCACCTGGGAACGCGAGGACCACCTCCGTTCTGAATATCCGGAGTTCTTTCAGTCCTAGATCTTGGGACGAGATCCTCTTGTAGTGGTGGAGTGTTGTAACACCCCGGATGTAACTTGCCATATTTGTAACTCCGACTCTTGCCATTTTCGGCTTTAAGTTAATGAGATTTCCCTTCGTGGTTGGGTTTTTGTCTTTGTTTTGCATTTTTTTTCATGTCACGCATTTCATATCACGTCATCATGTGCATCGCATTTGCATTCGTGTTCCTCTCATGCATCCGAGCATTTTCCCCATTGTCCGTTTTGCAATCTGACACCCCCACATGCACCGGCGCACCCCTCTTGTCTCCTTTTGTTAACAGGTGTTAAACATTCTCAGAATGGACCGAGATTTGCCAAGCGGACTTGTTTCACCACCGGTAGACCGCCTGTCAAATTTCGTTCCATTTGGAGCCCATTTGATGCTCCAACGGTTAACCAGATAACCGCGAAGGCCCTTTTGTGTTGCAGCCCAACACCCCTCCAAAACGGCCCAATAACCCATCTAAACCATCTCCATGTCCCCCGTCGTCGGATCACGATCGTGTGGGAAAAACTAAACCTCATTTGGACACTCCAAACTCCCTCTACCAATAAATTAGTCTTCCCCGTCCAAATCTGAGGCAAACTCCAAACCCTAACCCTAAACGCCTCGAAATCCGCGCCTCCATAGTTGCCACCGCCGCCTCCCACCATATGGGCCCGCCAAGCCCATCTCTAGCCCGCCTGAGCCCATCTGGGCCCGAGCACGCCGTCGCTCGCGCCCGCTCGCCGGGGCTCGCCGGACTTTGCCGGCCGCATCGTAGGAGCACCCCGCCACCACGTCGCCTTCCCGGATCCGCACCGTCGTGCCGGACCTGGACGTCGCTGCCGCTCGCCCGCTGCGACCCTATGCGCCCGTGCCGCCCTAGCCTCGCCCCGCTCGCCGTGCATCTCGCCGGCCACCACCGGAGTTCACCGGCGCCCGACGCTCCGCCGCCAGCTCCGCTCCTCCACCGTGCCGTCTCGTCGGCGCCTCCCCGGTCTCCATCCGCAGCCGCCGTGCCCGGATCCGGCACCGGCCGGTCGGATCTGGCCGTCCCCGTCGCCGTCTCGCGACTCGAGTCACCGGAGTCCGCCGCCGTCTGCTTCCGTCACCGCCGCCGCTTGACGGGATCGGGAGGAGCCCGATCCGCCTCTCCGTTCGCGAACCCCGCGTGGGCCAGAACTCCCCCGCGGCCCATCTCCACCGGCCCACCGCACCGCTCCTTGACATGGGCCGAGCCCACTGGGTGAGCTGCCCCTATGTCTCGCCCTGAGCATGTTTTACTATTCCCCGCTCATCTCTATTTTTTTCAAAAATGACTAGGTCCTCAGATCCTCATAATTTGTGCCCCTCTTCATCATGTCACATCTCCATGACCATAGTTCCAAATCATGCTTATGATATGTTCAATTGTTCGTCTCGTTGAGCTCTTCATGCCTGTAGCATATCCATGCATGATACTGTCCTTTATGATGCCATTTTCATTTATGCAAGAGTGCTATAAAATATTAACTGCTAGTACTTATCAGATCATGAGGTTTTGTCATTTTTGTTGCATTTGATGTGTGCATCATATGAGCTTGGGATCTACATGAGTTTTGATCTAGAACATGCCATCTTTACATGGGTGCTTGTCTTGCATTTTCGTGATCTATGTGGTGACTAGCACAAGCATGCAAACTAGGCTTCGTGATGTTGCTGTTTTCAGGGACTTAGGATTTTGCTAACTCTTTTTCCTGTTGTTATTTTGATGCCATGTTAACTTGATTCTACAATGAGACTTGTGCTTATTTTGGCTTACTTAAGTAAGGATGTTTTGAACATGTTGTTATGCTCTATCCATCCATGCGCCTTTTTGAAATTATGGAGTTGTCTAGCATGTCTTGTGCTTGCTCTACTTTTTCTATAAAATGTTCCTGGCAGAATGTTAACATGTTAATCAATATTGCCATGGTTGTTGCTCGTGATCCATGCATCCTATGAACTTGCTCTTGCCATGGTTAGCTTCATGAACATGTCATCTTGTTGTTGTAATGCTTGTTTTGTCATGCAATGCTTTGTAGTGAGTGGCATGAGCTCGCAAAGGTGCTTTCATAAATCTGTTTATGCCATGCTCTGTTTTTCTGCCAAGTCTGAAACTGTTAATAAAACTTGCTATGTTTACATCGGTGCCATCATACCTTCTGTGCCTTTTTTTGCTCATGTTCAGTACGAGACTTTTTTTCTATGCATTTAGTAGAGTCATGCCGTGCCTTGGTTTGCTATTAGATGTTCCTGTAGCATGTTTTTTTCTTGCTCTAAACTTTGCTTCCTGATGTTATTTTTGACATGTTAGTATTTCGCCAAGTCTGTGATGCTGTTATCTTTTGCACTTTTGTCATGCTTGTTTGAACCTGTTCTAGTGTGATTTGGCCGTAGCTCAGTGTTCATGTTTTGTCAAGCATCTCGTGTACATCACTTCCATATGGTTTCTTGTTATGTTGGAGTGCAGTAGCTTATTTTCTTATTGCATTCTAAGTAGCATCGTGATGTTAATTACAGTTTTGCACCATCCTTGTTTTGCTTGCCATTTGCAAACCGTGCATCCGTTGCTGGTGATCTTTATATCGATTTCAACCAAAATCATATCATCTTTACAACGGTATACTTGGTTTGCCAATTTGATGCCTTGATCATTCTTTTCCTTCCGGAGCACGCATATGCATTACATACCACATTTCGCATATCATGCCATGTATTGCATCATGTTGCTTGTGCATTGCACCGTGATTGATTGTTGGTCCCTTTCTTGTGTTATTGCTTTGGGTAGAGCCAGGAGATGAGTACGTGAATGAGGAACCTGTTGAGTATGCTTTCGAGGATCAAGCTTTCGACAACTCTGAGAACATTGCAGGGAAGATGACCATGTTAGAGTTGTGTCGAATATTGTGTACAAGGTAGGTTACAGTTGGACTCTGAGTAGTATTGTGTTTAGATGGGATGTGGAGTCGTGTCCTAGTAGGACACTTATATCCTAGGCCTCTCTTATATAGCGGGGGTAGACACACGATGTAACCTATGACAACATAATAGCACAGGCGCGCAAGGGGGAGCCGGCGGCGTGTGCCGGCGCCCGGGTGGTCGATGTGCGGTATTGTAGCGGTGTCATGGGGAGGAGCGCCCATATTCAGGCCCTGGGGATGTAGCCATATCGGTGAACCTCGTTAACAAATCTCGGTGTCGTGCTCGTGTGATTGCTTGGTCCTCGGATGATCAATGGTATGCCTTGATTTATTCTAAAAAGTGGTATCATTAGCTAGGTTGTTCGGAGGCCGTGTTGTGTTTGATCAAGAGGATGATGAGGGAAGATCGTGGCTGCGGAAGTTATCACGGTGACGTCTGTCGACGAGAAACAGGCAGCGGAATAGATCGGTCATCTCGTCCACAGAAGTAATCAGAAACAAGCAAGATCTCGACGAAGATCAGAAGCAAAGAGCAGCAGGTGGTCGTAAGCATCGAGATGTCCCAGATCGAATTAGTATCGGGCTCTCGGAGAGTGGGCAGGAGACGTTGCAATCAAGAGAACGCGGCTTCGGCCGCGTCATGTAGCATGCAGCAGCAGGACTCTTCAGTGGCAACGACGCATGATGCGCAACCCGAGGCCCAGGTGAAGCACAAGGCAGGCCGGCAGGGCGGACGAGCGTGCGTGTGCTTTGCATGTGTTGAAGAGGTTCAGCGGCAGCTGTGGCTGTGAGGGGGTGCACTCGTACGAGTGTTTGGCTTGGTCCTGTGCTTGTTGAACGAGATTTGTTTAGACAAAAAAACATCTGCATTATATATGGTATTGACGTGGCATGGACAACAACACAATAAAGAAAAAGGTGCTTTGGAGGTTACGGGAGGCAAAGGTTTGGTGCACCCATGGAGACTACCAGGCTAGTGAAAATTTCTTTTGGAAGTGTTGCTAATTGCACACAAGGTTTTACCATGAAGATAGCAGATTGGTGATGTGCGTACAAGGCTTATGGAGTCTCGAGCATATCATGCAGTCAGACAAGTTCGGCTGGGTTAGACTGGACAGTCTAAAGGGTCGATGCAAGTCGGTTGGTACAGAAGACGGTGGTGGAATCAGCGACGACGACATAGGTGTGTGATGCTTATGGTGACTGACTTCTGGGCGTGGAAACACGCGACACGGGCCTGAGTGCTTGTGTGGCTTCGACAAGACTATCGCATGGGGTTGATTCAAGATGGCGTACGCATGTGAGCTTGAAGTCGACAGGACGCGAGGGTGGACTGATCATCTACCATGGAGTCATGTTGAAGGTGGAGCTGGATTGAGGGGCTACGGTGTAAGTATCCAGAGAATCGAAGCCTATTCAGCGGGAAAAGCGAGTGACATGCAGTTTGGACTGGAGCCCAGTGGTCTGATGGAAGCATGAAACTCGTCATCGGTTTGTGATGATCGGTGGTACTCTGAAGTGGGGGTTGAGTGGTGTGGGTTCGCGACCCTTGAGACTCGACTGGGACAGTGGAGGCTCGACGTGGTAATAGCGGCGAGGCGTGCGGTGCGCACGGGGCATGGAGACGGACCAGGGCTCTGGTGGTCATACATGTGGTGAGACAACTGCTAATTTGACTCGGGATGACTACAAGCAATGGTGAAATTCCTTCAAGTTTCAGACAGACGGTCAAGAAAGGAGTGGTCATGTTGAGTTCAGATAACTCTTATGTGTGTCACCCAATATGTGAGTTGTTCAATTTCACGCAGGTCACTTATCAATGTGTGATGGCGTTGACGGATACTCTGGAAGTTGGGAGCACAGACTAGAGTAAAGAGGAACTTAATTTTGCTCGAGTGTTGACTGTGGTCAGAAAAAGGAGGGACTACAAGTTGCAGGTGGAGTCACATGGAGTCTTTAGAGTAGCAGCGGTACTCATGGGATAAGCTCAGGTCCAATGTACATGGAAGTTTGATGCCTTGATGAATTCAAGGTGGTGAAGAATATTCGCCAAGGTGGAGTTTGTTAGAGTTGTGTCGAATATTGTGTACAAGGTAGGTTACACTTGGACTCTGAGTAGTATTGTTTTTAGATAGGATGTGGAGTTGTGTCCTAGTAGGACACTTATATCCTAGGCCTCTCTTATATAGTGGGGGTAGACACACGATGTAACCTATGCCAACATAATAGCACATGCGCACAAGGGGGAGCCGGCGGCGTGTGCCGGCGCCCAGGTGGCCGGTGTGCGGTACTGTAGCGGTGTCATGGGGAGGAGCGCCCATAGTCAGGCCTCGGGGATGTAGCCATATCGGTGAACCTCGTTAACAAATCTCAGTGTCGTGCTCGTGTGATTTCTTGGTCCTCGGATGATCAACGGTATTCCTCGATTTATTCTAACAGACCATACACTTGAAATCACTACTATGTTTGCTTTCTAGTTGTTCGCTCTATTTCCATGTCGCGCTACCTACCACTCGCTACATCATGCCTCCCATACCGCCATGTCAAGCCTCTAACCCACCTTTCCTAGCAAACCGTTGTTTGGTTATGTTACCGCTTTTGCTCAGCCCCTCTGATAGCGTTGCTAGTTGCAGGTGAAGATGAAGTTTGTTCCATGTTGGAACATGGATATTGTTGGGATATAATTATTATATATTATTTACTTTAATGCATCTATATACTTGGTAAAGGGTGCAAGGCTCGGCCTTATGCCTAGTGTTTTGTTCCACTCTTGCCGCCCTAGTTTCCGTCATAGAGGTGTTATGTTCCTTGATTTTGCGTTCCTTACGTGGTTGGGTGTTATGGGAACCCCTTGACAGTTCGCTTTGAATAAAACTCCTCCAGCAAGGCCCAACCTTGGTTTACCATTTGCCTACCTACCACCATATACCTTTCCCTTGGGCTCTATAGACTCAAGGGTCATCTTTATTTTAAACCCCCCGGGCCAGTGCTCCTCTGAGTGTTGGTCCGAAACGTGCAGCCTGCGGGGCCACCTCGGGGGAACTTGAGGGTTGGTTTTACTCGTACCTTGACCTATCTGGTGTGCCCTGAGAACGAGATACATGCGACTCCTATCGGGATTTGTCGGCACATCGGGTGGCTTTAATGGTCTTGTTTTACCATTGACGAGATGTCTTGTAACCAGGATTCTGAGACTGATCGAGTCTTCCCGGGAGAAGGAATATCCTTCGTTGACCGTGAGAGCTTGTGATGGGTTAAGTTGGGACACCCCTGCAGGGTATAAACTTTCGAGAGCTGTGCCCGCGGTTACGTGGTAGATGGGAATTTGTTAATATCCGGTTGTAGAGAACTTGACACTTAACTTAATTAAAATGAATCAACTGCATGTGTAGCCGTGATGGTCTCTTTTCGGCGGAGTCCAGGAAGAGAACCCGGTCTCGTGTTATGCTTGAACGTAAGTAACTTCAGGATCACTTCTTGATCACTTATAGTTTGTCGACCGTGCGTTGCTTCTCTTCTTGCTCTCTTTTGCGTATGCTTGCCACCATATATTCTTAGTGCTTGCTGCAGCTCCACCTCACTACCCTTTCCTACCATTAAGCTTAAATAGTCTTGATCTCGCGGGTGTGAGATTGCTGAGTCCTCGTGACTCACGGATACTTCCAATAGTTGCAGGTGCCGAGGATTCTAGTGCAGGTGATGATACTGAACTCAAGTGGGAGTTCGACGAGGATTCGGGCCATTACTATGTTTCTTTCCTGATGATCAGTAGTGGAGCCCAGTTGGGACGATCGGGGATCTAGCATTTGGGGTTGTTTTCCTTTATTTTGGTTCCGTAGTCGGACCTTTGATTGTACTTTGGATGATGCATGAATTATTTATATATTGTGTGAAGTGGCGATTGTAAGCCAACTCTTTATCCCTTTCTTATCCAGTACATGGGATTTGTGAAGATTAACCTTCTTGCGACAAGCCTACCATGCGGCTATGCCTCTAAGTCGTGCCCCAACATGTGGGAGATATAGCCGCATTGTGGGTGTTATTAGTTCTGGGACCGGGTTGTGGTTCCTAAAGGTGATCTAAGGAAAGTCACTATGAGTGAGGTGCACAATTCCCTTCTATCCATTCATCCTGGAAGTACGAAGATGTACCATGACCTCAAGCAGTCGTATTGGTGGACTCAAATGAAGCGAGAAATTGCTCAATTTGTGAACGAATGTGATTTCTGCAGAAGGATGAAAGCAGAACACCAACGGCCAGCTGGTCTCCTCCAACCTCTTGCTATTCCAGAATGGAAATTTGACCATATTGAAATGGACTTCGTGACTGGATTTCCCAAGTACAAGCGTGGAAATGATGCTATCTTTGTTGTCATCGACAAGCTTACAAAAGTGGCTCATTTTCTTCCTATCAAAGAATCTATCACAGCAGCTCAGCTGGCAGAGCTATACACCTCCAGGATTGTCTCCTTGCATGACATTCCAAAGTTGATATCTTCAGATTGTGGAAGCATCTTCACTTCTAAGTTCTAGGACTCCTTCAAGAAGGCCATGGGCACCAATATTCGCTTCAGCACAGCTTTCCATCCTCAAACTAGCGGCCAAGTCGAGCGAGTCAATCAAATCCTTGAAGAAATGCTCAGGGCTTGTGTCATTTCCTTCGGTATGAAGCGGGAAGATTGTGTTCCATATGCCGAGTTCTCCTACAACAACAGCTTTCAAGCGAGTTCGGGCAAGGCCCCATTCAAAATTCTCTTTGGCAGAAAGTGTCGTACTCCTGTCAATTGTTCAGATACTGGTGAACGCCAACTTCTTGGCAACGACTTAATCAGAGAAGCTGAAGAAATGTGTAAAGTCATCCGTGAAAATCTGAAGGCCGTGCAATCGCACCAGAAGAGTTACTATGATAGCAAGCACCGTGACTGGGCTTTCGAGATCAGAGACTATGTCTACCTTCGCGTCTCTCCAATGAAAGGCACTCATCGCTTCGGTATCAAAGGAAGCTTGCCCCTAGATACGTGGGTCCTTTCAAGATCATTGGCAAAAGAGGCGATCTCGCCTATCAACTTGAGCTTCCGTCCAACTTCGCAAACGTGCACGATGTGTTTCACGTGTCACAGCTTCGCAAGTGCTTCAAGACTCCCGAGCGCACCATCAACTTCGAAGGGATTGATCTCCAAGAAGATATGTCTTATCATGAGCATCCCGTTGCTATTCTTGAAGAAACCGCGCATAAGACTCGCAACAAGTCAATCAAATTCCTGAAAGTGAAGTGTTCACACCATTCCGACCGAGAAGCCACCTGGGAACGCGAGGACCACCTCCGTTCTGAATATCCGGAGTTCTTTCAGTCCTAGATCTTAGGACCAGATCCTCTTGTAGTGGTGGAGTGTTGTAGCACCACGGATGTAACTTGCCATATTTGTAACTCCAACTCTTGCCATTTTCGGCTTAAGTTATGAGATTTCCCTTCGTGGTTGGGTTTTTGTCTTCGTTTTGCATTTTGTTCATGATATGCATTTCATATCACATCATCATGTGCATCGCATTTGCATTCGTGTTTGTCTCATGCATCCGAGCATTTTTCCCGTTGTCCGTTTTGCAATCTGACACTCCCACATGCACCGGCCCAACCCTCTCGTGTCCTTTTGTTAGCGGGTGTTAAACATTCTCGGTATGGACCGAGATTTGCCAAGCGGCCTTGGTTCGCTACCGGCAGACCGCCTGTCAAATTTCGTTCCATTTGGTGCCCGTTTGATGCTCCAACGGTTAACTGGGTAACCGCGAAGGCCCCTTTTGTGTTGCAGCCCAACACCCCTCTAAAATGGCTCAATAACCCATCTAAACCATCTCGATGTCCCCCGTCGTCGGATCATGATCGTGTGGGCGAAAACTACACCTCATTTGGACACTCCAAACTCCCTCTACCTATAAATTAGTCTTCCCTGTCCAAATCTGAGGCAAACTCCAACCCTAACCCTAAACGCCTTGAAATCTGCGCCCCCATAGTTGCCACCATCACCTCCCACCATGCGGGCCCGCCAAGCCCATCTCTGGCCCGCCCGAGCCCATCTGGGCCTGAGCGCGCCGTCACCCGCGCCCGCTCGCCGGACTTTGCCGGCCGCATCGCCGGAGCACCCCGCCGCCTTCCCAGATCCGCACCGTCGCGCCGGACCCGGACGCCGCCGCCACTCGCCTACTGCGACCCTGTGCGCCCGTGCCTCCCTAGCCTCGCCCCGCTCGCCGTGCATCTCGCCCGCCACCACCATAGTTTGCCGCCGCCCGCTCCGCTCCTCCGTCGTGCCGTCTCGCCGGCGCCTCCCCGGTCTCCATCCGCCGCCGCCGTGCCCGGATCCGGCACCAGCCGTCCGGATCTGGCCATCCCCATCGCCGTCTCGCGACCCGAGTCGCCGAAGTCCACCGCCGTCTGCTTCCGTCGCCGCTGCCGCTTGACGGGATCGGGAGGAGCCCGATCCGCTTCTCCATTCGCGAACCCCGCGGGGGCCAGAACCCCCCACGGCCCATCTCCACCGGCCCACCGCACCGCTCCTTGACTTGGGCCGATCCCACTGGGTGAGCTTCCCCTAAGTCTCGCCCTGAGCACGTTTTACTATTCCCCACTCGTCTCTATTTTTTTGTCAAAAACGACTATGTCCTAAGATCCTCATAATTTGTGCCCCTCTTCATCATGTCACATCTCCATGACCATAGTTCCAAATCATGCTTATGATATGTCGAATTGTTCGTCTCGTTGAGCTCTCCATGCATGTAGCATTTCCATGCATGATATTGTCCTTTATGATGCCATTTTCATTGATGCAAGATTGCTATAAAATGTTAACTGCTGGTACTTATCAGATCATGAGGTTTTGTCATTTTTGTTGCATTTGATGTGTGCTACATAGGACCTTGGGATCTACATGAGTTTTGATCTACAACATGCCATCTTTACATGGGTGCTTGTCTTGCATTTTCGTGATCTATGTGGTGACTAGCAGAAGCATGCAAACTAGGCTTCATGATGTTGCTGTTTACAGGGGCTTAGGATTTTGCTAAGTCTTTTTCCTGCTGTTATTTTGATGCCATGTAAACTTGATTCTATAGTGAGATTTGTGCTTATTTTGGCTTACTTAAGTATGGATGTTTTGAACATGTTTTTATGATCTATCCATCCATGCCCCTTTTTGAAATTATGGAGTTGTCTAGCATGCCTTGTGCTTGCTCTACTTTTGCTATAAAATGTTCCTGGTAGAATGTTAACATGTTAATCAATATTGCCATGGTTGTTGCTAGTGATCCATGCATCCTATGAACTTGCTGTTGCCATGGTTAGCTTCATGAACGTGTCATCTTGCTGTTTTTATGCTTGTTTTGTCATGCAATGCTTTGTAGTGAGTGTCATGAGCTCGCAAAGGTGCTTTCATAAATCTGTTTATTTCATGCACTATTTTTCTGCCAAGTCTGAAACTGTTAATAAAACTTAATATGTTTACATGGGTGCCATCATAACTTTTGTGCCTTTTTGTCTCAAGTTCAGTAAGAGACTTTTGTTTTATGCATCGAGTAGAATCATGCCGTGCCTTGGTTTGCTATTAGATGTTCCTGTATCATGTTTTTGGCTTTCTCTAAACTTTGCTTCCTGATGTTATTTTTGACATGTTAGTATTTCGCTAAGTCTGTGATGCTGATATCTTTTGCACTTTTGCCATGCTTGTTTGAACCTGTTCTATTGTGATTTGGTTGTAGCTCAGTGTTCATGTTTTGTCAAGCATCTCATGGTTTGTTGTTATGTTGGAGAGCAGTAGCTTAGTTTCTTGTTGCATTCTAAGTAGCATCATGCTGTTAATTACATTTTTGCACCATCCTTGTTTTGCTTCCCATTTGCAAACCGTGCATCCGTTTCCGATGATCTTTATATCGATTTAAACCGAAATCATCTCATCTTTCCAGTAGTATAATTGGTTTGCCAAGTTGATGCCTCGATCAGTCTTTTACTTCCGGAGCACACATATGCATTGCATACCGCCACATCTCGCATATCATGCCATGTATTGCATCATGTTGCTTGTGCATTGCACCGTGATTGATTGTTGGTCCTTTGCTTGTGTTCTTGCTTTGGGTAGAGCCGGGAGACGAGTACATGAATGAGGAACCCGTTGAGTACGCTTTCGAGGATCAACCTTTCGACAACTCTGAGAACATTGCAGGCAAGATGACCATACCCTCGAAATCACTTCTATCTTTGCTTGCTAGTTGTTCGCTCTACTTCTATGTCGCGCTACCTACCACTTGCTATATCATGCCTCCCATATTGCCATGTCAAGCCTCTAACCCACCTTTCCTAGGAAACCTTTGTTTGGCTATGTTACCGCTTTTGCTCAGCCCCTCTAATAGCGTTGCTAGTTGAAGGTGAATATGAAGTTTGTTCCATGTTGGAACATGGATATTTTTGGGATATCATTATTATATATTATTTACTTTAATGAATATATATACTTGGTAAAGGGTGGAAGGCTCGGCCTTATGCCTGGTGTTTTGTTCCACTCTTGCCGCCCTAGTTTCCGTCATATCGGTGTTATGTTCCTTGATTTTGCGTACCTTACGCGGTTGGGTGTTGTGGGAACCCCTTGACAGTTTGCTTTGAATAAAACTCCTCCAGCAAGACCCAACCGTGGTTTTACCATTTGCCTACCTACCACCATATACCTTTCCCTTGGGTTCTGCAGACTCAAGGGTCATCTTTATTTTAAACACCCCGGGCCAGTGCTCCTCTCAGTGTTGGTCCGAAATGGGCAGCCTGCGGGGCCACCTCGGGGCAACTTGAGGGTTGGTTTTACTCATAGCTTGACCTATCCAGTGTGCCCTGAGAACAAGATATGTGCGACTCCTATCGGCATTTGTCGGCACATTGGGCGGCTTTGCTGGTCTTGTTTTACCATTGACGAGATGTCTTGTAACCGGGATTTCGAGACTGGTCGGGTCTTCCCGGGAGAAGGAATATCCTTCGTTGACCATGAGAGCTTGTGATGGGCTAAGCTGGGACACCCCTGCAGGGTATAAACTTTCGAGAGCCGTGCTCGCGGTTATGTGGCAGATGGAAATTTGTTAATATCCGGTTGTAGAGAACTTGACACTTAACTTAATTAAAATGAATCAACCGCGTGTGTAGCCGTGATGGTCTCTTTTCGGCGGAGTCCGGGAAGAGAACCCTGTCTCGTGTTATGCCTGAACGTAAGTAGCTTCAGGATCACTTCTTGATCACTTATAGTTTCTCGACCGTGCGCTGCTTCTCTTCTCGCTCTCTTTTGCGTATGTTAGCCACCATATATGCTTAGTGCTTGCTGCAGCTCCACCTCACTACCCTTTCCTACCCTTAACCTTAAATAGTATTGATCTCGCGGGTGTGAGATTGCTAAGTCTTCGTGACTTGCGGATACTTCCAAAAGTTGCAGGTGGCGAGGATACCAGTGCAGGTGACGATACCGAACTCAAGTGGGAGTTCGACGATGATTTGGGCCGTTACTATGTTTCTTTTCCTGATGATCAGTAGTGGAGCCTAGTTGGGACGATCGGGGATCTAGCATTTGGGGTTGTTTTCCTTTATTTTGGTTCCGTGGTCGGACCTTTGATTGTACTTTGGATGATGTATGAATTATTTATGTATTGTGTGAAGTGGAGATTGTAAGCCAACTCTTTATCCCTTTCTTATTCAGTACATGGGATTTGTGAAGATAACCCCTTTTGCGACAAGCCTACCATGCAGTTATGCCTCTAAGTCGTTCCTCGACACGTGGGAGATATAGCCGCATTGTGGGTGTTATACAAATCATACAAGACGCTCCAAGCAAAACACATATCATGTGGCGAATAAAAATATAGCTCCAGGTAAAGTTACTAATGAACGAAGACAAAAGAGGGGATGCCTTCCGGGGCATCCCCAAGCTTAGGCTTTTTGGTGTCCTTGTACTTTACCTTGGGGTGCCATGGGCATCCCCAAGCTTAGGCTCTTTCCACTCCTTGTTCCATAATCCATCAAATCTTTACCCAAAACTTGAAAACTTCACAACACAAAACTTAAAAATGAAATCTTGTGAGCTCCATTAGCGAAAGAAAACAAAACACCACTTCAAGGTACTGTAATGAACTCATTATTTCTTTATAATGGTGTTAAACCTATCGTATTCCAACTTCTCTATGGTTTATAAACTCTTTTCCTAGCCATAGATTAATCAAAATAAGCAAACAACACATGAAAAAACAGAATCTGTCAAAAACAAAACAGTCTGTAGTAATCTATAACTAACGCAAACTTCTGGAACCCCAAAAATTCTAAAATAAATTTCTGGACGTGAGGAATTTATCTATTAACCATCTTCAAAAAGAATTAACTAAATATCACTCTCCAATAAAAAACGGCAGTAATTCTCGCGAGCACTAAAATTTCTTTTTTTTTACAGCAAGATCAACAAGACTTTCCCCAAGTCTTCCCAACGGTTCTACTTGGCACAAACACTAATTTAAACACAAAAAACACAACCAAAACATAGGCTAGATAATTTTTTTATTACTAACAAGAGCAAAAAGCAAGGAATAAAAATAAAATTTGGTTGCCTCCCAACAAGCGCTATCGTTTAACGCCATGATAATGATAAGGTAAATTGCGGAAGCTCATCTTATACTCCCTACGTTCAGCAGCAAGCTTTCATTGTGGCAAGCAAAAGTAATCAAAAGGGCTAAATTTAATGGGTGAAAAGTCCCCAAGATCAAGCTCGGGAGGTATTGGTTCCTCCTTTGGCCCACCATATTGCATAATCAATTCATCATTATAAGCATTCTTTTGGCAAAAAGTCATGAGCCTTTGTTCAAGGGAAAAACCTAGCCCATTGTTCTGGATGGAAGAATTATCATTAAGTTCAGAGATCCTATCAACATGAGCATCGGTAGGGATCTTTTTTCTAAGGTTTTCATTAAAAGCAACATGATCTAAGGATCGTAAACGCATAATGTCTTCTTGATAAAAAATGATCGCTTCTATGGGAGGACAGCCAACATCCATCCTATAATGCACAAAAATTTCATTGGCTTCTTTTATTATAAATCTGAACTCATGAGCTAAAAAGATGGTTGCTGCTCGCTTAACAGAAGAATGCTCAATATTAGAAAATTCTAGGAAAATCCTTTGTATGGAAGGATGCATATGTAAAAATTGTCTTTCGAGTTCAACTATGAGCAAGGATATAGCATCTGCGAGACTACTAGTTTTATGAAGGATAGATCCACTCATGGTGGGCAAAGCACCGACACAAGTAAAGAAATCTTGAATAACTTCCTTCTCAATAATATTACCACTACCAATCCGAAATTTTTTAGTGTGTCAAATAGTGGGATTCTCAAGAGGATCATCAATAGCATCAAAGTTTTCCATATTATTATCCTTATCAACGATAACCTCACCAGTTTCAGACATGATGGCAACAGATTGCAAAAAGAATGAGCACACAGAAGGCAAGAAGGAAAAAGAGGCGAACAGAAAGAGAGGGCGAAAGGAAAAGAGGGCGAATAAAACGGCAAGGGTGAAGTGGGGGAGAGGAAAACGAGAGGCAAATGGCAAATAATGTAATGCAGAGGATAAGAGTTGTGATGGGTACTTGGTATGTCTTGACTTGGCGTAGATCTCCCCTGCAACGGTGCCAGAAATCCTTCTTTCTACCTCTTGAGAACTGCGTTGGTTTTCCCTTGAAGAGGAAAGGGTGATGCAGTAAAACAGTGTAAGTATTTCCCTCAGTTTTTGAGAACCAAGGTATCAATCCAGTAGGAGACCATGCACGAGTCACCTTGTACCTACACACACCAATAAGAACCTCGCAACCAACATGTTAAAGGGGTTGTCAATCCCTTCACGGCCACTTGCAAGAGTGAGATATGATAGAGATAATAATAATAAGATAAATTTTTTTGGTATTTTTATGATATAGATTGAAAGTAAAAGATTGCAAAATAAAGTAGATGGAAACTTATATGATGGAGAATAGACCCGGGGGCCATAGGTTTCACTAGTCGAGCAATTGATAGAAAAGCGAATAATTATGAGAATATCTAGGCATGATCATGTATATAGGAATCACGTCCGTGACAAGTAGACCGAAACGATTCTGCATCTACTACTATTACTCCACACATCGACCGCTATCCAGCATGCATGTAGAGTATTAAGTTCATAAGAACAGAGTAACGCCTTAAGCAAGATGACATGATGTAGAGGGATAGACTCATGCAATATGATGTAAACCCCATATTTTTATCCTCGATGGCAACAATACAATACGTGTCATTTCCCTTTCTGTCACTGGGATCGAGCACTGCAAGATTGAACCCAAAGCTAAGCACTTCTCCCATTGCAAGAAAGATCAATCTAGTAGGCCAAACCAAACTGATAATTCAAAGAGACTTGCAAAGATAAACCAATCATACATAAAAGAATTCAGAGGAGATTCAAATATTATTCATAGATAAACTTGATCATAAACCCACAATTCATCAGATCTCGACAAACACACAACAAAAGAAGATTACATCAAATAAATCTCCAAGAGAATTGAGGAGAACTTTGTATTGAGATCCAAAGAGAGAGAAAAAGCCATCTAGCTACTAGTTATGGACCCGAAGGTCTAAAGTAAACTACTCACACATCATCGGAGGGGCCATGGAGTTGATGTAGAGGCCCTCCATGATGAATTTCCCCTCCGGCGGAGCTCCGGAAAAGGCCCCAAGATGGGATCTCTTGGGTATAGAAGGTTGCGGTGGTGGAAATAGGGTTTCGTGGTGCTCCCGGATGTTTGCGGGGTATATGGATATATATTGAAGGAAGAAGTAGGTCGGTGGAGCAACGAGGGGCCCATGAGGGTGGAGGGCGCGCCAGGGGGTGGGCGCCCCCCTGCCTCGTGGCCTCCTCGATTGTTTCTTGACGTCCACTCCAAGTCTCCTGCATCACGTTTGTTCCAAAAATAACGACCCCGAAGGTTTCATTCCCTTTGGACTCCGTTTGATATTCCTTTTTGGCGAAACACTAAAATAGAAAAAAACAGTAATTTGGGCTAGGCCTCTGATTAATAGGTTAGTCCCAAAAATAATATAAAAGTGTAAAAATAAGCCCATTAACATCCAAAATAGATAATATAATAGCACGGAGTAATAAAAAATTATAGATACATGGGAGACGTATCAAAGACCAGAGGTTGAAGAAGCACTACGGCCATTGGATGGACAACGTACGATCACTGGAGCTAGAATCCTTCATATTGACTAAGTTGACAAAGACCTCCATCCCCGTTAACTTAGTTGGCCCACAAGTCAGCCTCCCACTATTGTGGGTCCCAGGTAGTAGGGGGTATTCATTTTTTGTGCATAATAAGGAGGCACTTCCTTGCGTGAAAAGATATAGCTGGTGGGTCCGACCTGTCAGTGGTGGGAATGTTTTTTTCTCAAAATACAGAGGCCCTTCCGGTGGGTCCCAGCTGTCAGGTGGAGGAATCATTATTTTGCGCATAACAAGGAGGCATTTCCTTACATGCGGCCGTGGACCCAGCTGTCAGCCTCTCCACGCATAGTCTACTTCCGATGGTGTCGTTCGTTGACCACTTTGACCACTCCATGCCGAGCGCATCCAAGCTGGTGGACGACGGCGAGGCCACGGACAGCAATGAGCCAAAGATGGGAAGACGCGGAAGTAGAGTCACATACGGAGAGGTGTACGAGGGTTAACTAGTTCTGGTGCGGTGTGGTTCGACAGTCGGTGGAGAAGAACAGGAGGTGTGGAGGGGTGGAGGGATGGCCTGGCCAACGGTGGAGTAGCACTTCACAGCGAAGCGTGCTAAGCAGAGCTGCTAGCAGCAGGAGGCGTGAGCAGGTGGTCCCGGCAGCGCTGGAGGAAGAAGACGAGAGATTGAAGATGGATGCCTGTCGTTGGATGTAAATCCAATGACTAACAATGTTAGAATGATTTGTTGACTAAGTTGAAAACGACTTGCATTGGCTTCGACCTATTGTCCCACATTTCAGCCACCAAAAATGTGGCACGTATTCAACCCATTTTTTTCAGAATTTACAGTCTTTTTGCGGGGTAGAATTTACAGTCAATTTGATCTTTTTTTTGAATTACAGTCCATTAGCTAGGCTGGGTGAACAAATAATGTAGCGTCCATGCGGGCCATTTATGTTTTTTTCCTAAAAAATTACAGGCCATTTGCACTTTCTCGAAAAACACTATTTTGCTGGGTTGATTCTAATTATAATGCTGGGCTGGGCGCAACAATGTTATCAAAAAATAAACAGGGGCTGAGCATTTTGATATATATATATATACATAATAAGTGATTTATTATTACATTGGTCCTTAAATCTTACCAAGCTTTTGTACACAATCACCAGGATTTTCGTTGCCAAAAAATCTAGGATTTTATTGTTAAGAAATAATTTTTATAAGTTAATAAGATGTGGGATATTGTTTTCTTACATATGTAAGTATCTGTTAAATATATGATGACAATAACAATAATATATAATAACATATAAAATAATTTAAATATATATAATATAGTTAGAAGGGAAACATAAGTTTGACCAGGCGTTCCTATTCTTATATAGAAAAATAGAACAGACCTCTGCGTTTTCTTCATGAAAATAAATAAATTGGACTGCCGATGTTTCAGGAAATATAAAACCTCGGATGGGAGGTCCATAGGCCGGTCGATACATGATGGCCCTCAAGAAAATACAAACAGGCCTATGGACCTCCCATCCGAGGCCGTGGGCTGCGCATGTTAAAAAAGAAAGCCTAGACGGGGCAGCCCAAAACCCAGCTGATACTTGCTGCCCCAGTGATAATAAATGATACCTGCGAGCTCCCCGTCTTCGTTGTGAAATTATCTCCTATAGTAACTAAGTTGAAGCACCTAAAAATGTAACTATGTTGACAAACCTGTGGGCCCCAACACCAATATAGCATTAGGAAGAAGTATTTTTTCGATGAGGCACTTGCTTGCGTATGACCATAGACCTGGTGGGTCCTGACTGTCTGCCTCTCCACCTATAGTCCTCTCATTTGTTCAGCATGTTCACAACGGCGTCGCGGTGAGCTCACAAAGGCGCAGGAGGAGATCCGACCACCTAAGGAAGTGCCTTATTATTAACGAAACAACTGAACTAGCCTAGTGGCCGAGTGACACTACCCGACAGCTCTTCCGCCCGGGTTCGATTCCACCTGTGCAGAGAAAATATCTCCAAATTTTTTGCCTCTGCCTTTATTGACATGTGGGTCCCAATTGTCATCTACGCACACCACATCCAACACTTGCCAGAACTTCATCCCTTGTTTTCTCTGTTTTTCGCACACTCGACATTGTGTGGGCATTTTGAAAATGGCATATCTTTTTGACTGTGCAACATATGAAGATTTGCTATGCATGAATGTTGATCAGCATGATGTTAACTGGCTGGTAGTTCCAGTTTCGACCATGAATAAAACTTCCAACATGATGTTAACACTGTTTGAAAAGGCTGTGTTAATATAAATGCTCTGCCTCTGAAAGTTGCAGTTTCTTATCTGAAACTGAACTTGGAGTTTCTTATCTGAAACTGAACTTGGAGTTTCTTATCTGAAACTTGTAGTTTCTTCTCTGAGAATCACATTGTCTGCACTTTTATACTCCTATGAAACTACATTTTTTAAGTGTGAAAAATAGATCTCTAGAATTCATAAAATACTTCATATGCTCAATACTGCAAATCTGAAATTCAAAAGACATTCATATCTGAAAGTACTCTCAAAATACACAACACAAAGCACAATTCACAACCTGCAAATACCGACAACCCTAAGCTCCTCCTGACAATTCACAACCTGCCCGACTATTGGGTTGGGGGGGTGGTGGGGGCACTCCCTCCTATTCCTAGGCGGCAAACAGCCGCCCCGTGAGACGATGTGAACGGCGAGGGAGAGGATGGTGGGGAAGCATCGTCGGGCCAACTTTTTATCTCATCTTGCAGTTGGGTTCGGTCGATGAAGACTCCACCGGCTCACTCTGGCACGACACCCTCACAAATGGCACCCTGTAGATGCTCGATCCTACAATCTCTGGTGGATGCTCCATCTCGGATTGATACTCCCACCACTGCTCCCTCACGATCGGATTCATTGAATCTGTTTGCCCCATGGCCCAGAGGAGCAGCTCTATGTACTCCCGTGCGACTCCCTCCAGGAGTACCACCGCCTTTTCACTCTGTTGCGGATATTTGACCATGGATGTCGCCGTCACCGCAAGTTGGTCCTTGTTGTCAAACCAAGACTGTATCTCCAACATCCTAGCTAGTTTCACAGGGTTGCCGTCTGCGATCCTCA
The DNA here is from genome assembly GCF_003073215.2 of Triticum urartu. Lineage (NCBI taxonomy): Eukaryota > Viridiplantae > Streptophyta > Magnoliopsida > Poales > Poaceae > Triticum > Triticum urartu. Next base: position 389,357,533 of record NC_053027.1, on the reverse strand, counting down.
TGTATCGGTTGTACTCCTCCACCGATCTACTTCTCCACAACACCTTCACTCGCCAACGGTGGTTTTTGAATGGAAGAGGAGAGGAGCAGTGCTGGTTTTTGATTAGAACGGGAGAGGAGCGGCGCTGGTTTTGGATTGGAACAGGAGAGGAGGGGTGGTGGTTTTGAAATGGAAGAGGAGAGGAGCGGCGCTGGATTTAGATTGGAACATGAGAGGAGCGGCGGTGGTTTAAGAGAAGAGGAGCAGAAGAGCGGCGCTAGTCTTGGAATTATTTTTTTGTTTTGCGTATTTTTGGTCAATGTTTGACCACGTACTGTATTTGACAAGCAAAATGTGAATGCATGTCACCAAGAATTGTATTGTTTGGTTCGTATCTGAATGTACTTTCAAATTATATTATTTTTGCAACCTATCACATATATTTTATTTGCGAAAATCATGGTCAATTATGACCCAAAATAAAAGGGAGACTAGTTAATGTGGGGTCGCTTTCTTAATTGAAGGATAAATTGATTTTGATTTTGATCCAGTCACAGCGCCCCGGCCGTCTCGTCCAATCCTAAATCGCTGCCGCATGCTCCTCTCCCTCTTCTCCATTGCAAAACCACCTCCTCTCCTCTCCATCATCTACATTAAAAAACCACCGTCTCGCCTCTCTCTCTTCTCCATTGCAAAAGCACCTCCTCTCCTCTCCATCATTTCCATTCCAAAACCACCGTCTCGCATCTCCCTCTTCTCTATTGCAAGACCACCGTCTCTCCTCCCATCTTCCAAAGCTAGCACTGGACCACTCAGAAGGACATTTATGGAGAGGATGCAACAGCGAATCAGGCAGATCGCCAGTGGTGACGAGGCAAAGTTAGCCAGGTTGAAGGAGATCCTTACTTGGTTTGACAATGAGTCGGAGATTTCAAGGATGGTGAGGGCCATTTGGTAATGTATGCGAATGACCGAGACGGCAGAGATGAGGGCGGCGATGTACATGTACTCCTCGGAGGCAGTCATGTCGCAGTCCTTCGAGTTCATCGAGTATCTCCTCTGGGTGATGGAGCAGACAGATTCGTCCGATGCGAAAGTCAGGCGGAGGTGCTGGGCGTACAGGTCAAAGGTCGAGCACCCAGAGGATAATGAATTGATCGAGTACGGTGTGCCGTTCGTGAGGGTGCAGAGCCATCCGGAGCCACAAGAGTATTCGTTCTCCCACCGCAAGAGGAGGACGGATGGCGCGATGTTGCTTCCCTACCATTCTCCATGGTTCCCTCGACGCTCGCCTCATTTCAACGACGGCGGTAGGGTTTAAGGTAAGCTTCGCACTAACCTAATCTTCCACCTGCTCATGCTTACAATCAGTGTGACAACTAATGAAAATCGTGCTTACAATCAGTCTCCGAGTACTACACCAATCACCCTTAAATGGCTCTGGACCTTTAGGTCAAAGTTGTGACACTGTGTACAAATAAAGAAAAATAGATTGGTGCTTCTTTCAGAAAAGAGTACTCCCTAGAAAACTGCCAATATAAGCTACTAATATTTGGTTAGAGGATTTGCTGCCGAGAAAGATCCGTCCACAGAGAGCGCCACACATCCCACTGGTGGTGGTGGATGCCAATGCGTGCATGGAGCATGGTTGGTGTTGGTAATTTTTACTTGGCACACCTCGCACTCTGCATATATGCCAGTTCCATCCGTACATTTGTGCAGTTCCACCAAAATGCAGCTGAATAACCCTGTTTGCACAGATAATGAAAAAGCGTGATTACATTATAGTTGCACTAGTTGATGAAACATGCAAAATAAATATAAGAAAATATTGCGATAGTATCATAGTATGCCATGCTGCGAGGGCGAGATGGGCCCTGTGACGCCTCATAGGGTATGCCACACCTCATACTAGAAATCGTCCCAAATCTCCCCGATACACCTTCTGCCAGTGATGAACATCAGTGTATAGCGTTAGTACAAGGAGGGGCCTTGAGACATTCAAATCTCTATTTTTGTGCAGATCAACTAAAATTAAGCACCCCAGTTTGCAGAAACGCTTAAACATTAACAATGGGACTAGTTCATGAAACATACATTAACAAAGAGAAGCACTTCCTTTATCTACATTGGAAATGAAATGATAGAGAGGACACTCGCTCTATTTTAACTGTATTATTACTTCATTTTATCAGTGACACTAGGGTCAAGCAGGTGGCAAACGGGTGTACTGTGCGTCGCAATGATGAAGGCCGGGGGTGCTTAGACTGGGATGCTGAAGCTGGCTCTTTCAGTCCCTATCTTCCCCTTGATGTTTCTGTGGTAGAATTTGGGTTGTAATCCAAACTTGGTCGAGCTGGTGCTACATCGCCCTACCTGCCTAGCTTATGTGGCGAACTTGTCTCCTGCTAGTACTCAGCCCGTTCTAGTAGTAGTTGCATAACTGCTCGTTTAGACTGAGATGTTGTCGGATAATGGTTCTCTATGGTTGGGTTTCTTTAATGAAATCGGAGGGAACCCCCTCTTTCGATATATAAAAAAACAATGGCACTAGCGGTGCCAAAACATTGCCTCAAATTAATAGTGCCACTAGATTAAGGTGCAAAATAATAACATTACTGCTTTATCATGGCAGTGCCAACAAAGTAGCACAAGAGCAGGATCAACATGCAGGATCTTTGGCAAACGGTCAGACCAAAAAGGAACATACCTCATTATGGGAACCATATCTGCAGTCAACACCAACGTAGAAGGGATGACACCATTCACCAACATGGATGATTCAATTCATGGGACCTTTTGGTGCAGTTCACCAAAAATGAAGCAATGTCCCATGAGCTAGCAGCTTCTTCTTCTATTTTTAAGAAAAGGGCTCTAGCCTCGGTTCAATTTCCATCAGAAAATGAAACCCATCGAGCTTCTTCTTCATTAGTTGCAATAAAATTGAGCAACATCAAAGTTGGTCGTGAAGCTCCTGGAATGTTCAACTATAATTTGGATATCATTTGTGCAGTTCAACTAAGATCAAGCGTGAAATGTATATCTCTGTTTGCACAAAAAGGTGGAAAGCAGGGTGACTAACAAGTGATGAAACATGCATCAAATTAAAAAAACATGTTCCTTATTTGAATGGAAATCGTACAAGGACAGTAGCAATTTCTAGCAGTATTGCTAGATATTAGTGTGGGCATTAGGATTAACTACGACAACCGTTAAATACGACATTACTTTAATGGTGCCATTGCTTCATTTTACCAGCAACATTACATTAACAGCTGCTACAGAGTTGGTATTTGGGCACGGGAGAGTAGGCGGACCAGGATAGTAGCATCTTTAACAAAAAGAAGCAACTTATCTTACTGGGAAATTTAGCAGGACACGAAAAGAAGTGCCATTGATTCATATTACTGGAGGCATTACATTGAAAACAACATTGGTTTAACGTGTCCTTACTTTTAACAGTGTGACTGCTACATTTTACCAGTGGCATTACATAAGAGCGGTTCAGGGTAACAAACATCAGAAGAGGATATCTGGGTTGGTCCCTTTTTTGTTTGGTATATAGCCACCTTATACTGTGTGAGGCTAGCAAATCTAGTGCTGGACTTACTCTATTAACTTGTCCCCCAGTCCCCACTTTCTTTCCTTTCTCAACAAATAGATCGGGTTTATATTGAGTTTGTACTGCGTTCCCTTTACTTCCCTATTAGACCTAGAGACCAGTTGGATAGCTAGTCTCTGCTACTTTTCGCCCCCATTATTTCCTCTTTCGACCAAGTCCTAGATTCAGGTAACAAATCTTCCCCCACCCCCACCCCCTTTCTTCCTTGTTTGAACCAAGTAGTATTAGATTCCAGTGCATGAACTAGTTTTGCCTCTTAACAGTAAAAAAGTTAGGTGGTTTTCGAACAGACGATCGATCCTATCTACGAGGGGGCCTGAGAAATAGTAAAAGATACAAATGCAGCGACGTCAGGAGCTCGGGAAGTAGAGCAAGGCCGGTTTTGAAGGAAGTTATACCTGAGGGTCGCCGGGATGTCACTAGGTGGGCAGCGGGAGGCCGGATCTGCCCACACTACGGCAGCGAGGAAGAAGGGGTGGGAGGCCCTTCCTCGCCAGCTATGCTTGGGAGAGAATGATAAGGCACGCTGATTGGGACGCGCCGACAGTGGGTAAGAGCCGTCGCCAAGGACAACCGCATGAACATTGCACCTTCTCACCTTCCCCGGCGGAGAGGATCCGGCTGGATCTGTGACCATCGGTGAGTAGAGAGAGAGTGTGTGGCCACCGCTGTCGTGTTTAGATCTGCAGAGGACGAGACAGTGTGAAGAGAGCAACACTAGCAAGCAAGCGCGGAGGCTCCTGCCTATATAGTGGAGTACTAGTTTTCTTTTGTCTACCGGCCGGAGCCGGCTTGACCTCGGCAATGACTGTCGAGAAGTCTTCATGTACGTGCCCCGGAGGCGCAGTTGTCGTCATTTTGATCTGAAACACCGGATTATAACATATAACACGAAAAAATGCCACATGACAAGAAATCATAACCTCACTGCCCAAAGGAGACAAGATGAATCCCGACGGACAAACTAGATGAGGATCAAAGCTCAAATTAAAGATAAACTCGTAGAAAAGGGGTACGTCGATAGATGTCCTAATTAACATAGCCGGCTTGACCTAGATGCAGCCGGGTAGTCTTCGTGCAGTTGTCGCTGCTTAACCCTCGCAGTGATCCGAAGCACATGACACCTAATTTTGCGAGATGACAAGAACCCTTTTTTTAGATTTCTCACCAGAACTACAGCCCTATACAACACAACCCACTACTAGGAAAAGGCCTACTAATGGCGCATCACTGGTGCGCAATTACTAGCACGCCACTAGTAATTTTTACTAATGGCGCACCACTGGTGCGCCATTAGTATAGGCCACGGTGCGCCATTAGTATAGGCCACTGGTGCGCCATTAGTATAGGCCACGGTGCGCCATTAGTATTTTTGAATTTTGAAGGCGGTAAAATAGTAGTGGCGCACCGTCTAACCCCCACCGTGCGCCATTGCTATTTTTGAATTTTGAATTTGGATCTGGATCGTGATTTTTTTGCCCATTTTTTGCTAATTTTTTTGCTCGTTTTTGGCATGATATTATTTCAAATTTTGTTCCTGTTTTTGGATATTGTATGTTCTTTTGCCGTGTTCTTTTGTCGGAGAGGAGTTCGCCGGAGAGGAGGAGGAGGAGGTCACCGGAGAGGCGCTCGCCTACATCGCCGGAGAGGAGGAGGAGGTCGCCGGAGAGGAGTTCACCGAAGCATCGGAGAGGAGGAAGGAGAAACCATGAGGGAATGGGAGGAGAGGAGGGAGGAGGAGCTCACCGGAGAGGAGGGAGGAGAAACCGTGAGGGGAGGGGAGGGGAGGAGAGGAGGGAGGAGGAGGTTCCCGGAGAGGAGGAGGTCGCCGGAGAGGAGGAGGAGGTCGCCGGAGAGGAGGAGGAGGTCGTCGGAGAGGAGAAGGAGGTCGCTGGAGAGGAGGAGGAGGTCGCCGGAGAGGAGGAGGGTAGTATGGTGGAGGAGAGAAGGGAAGATGGAGTGGAGGAGAGGAGGAGATGGAGTGAAGGAGAGGAGAGGAGGAGATGGAGTGGAGGAGAGGTGGAGTGGAGGAGGTGCGCCCAGCCATATATACGACATAGTAATGGCGCACCATGGGCAGGTGCGCCATTACTAATTTTTTTTTATTTTTTCGATTTATTTTGAATTTTCAAGGTGGGAAGATACTAATGGCGCACCATGGGCCGGTGCGCCATTAGTAACTTATTTTTTATTTTGTTGACTTATTTTGAATTTTGAAGGCGGGAAGATACTAATGGCGCACCATGGGCAGGTGCGCCATTAGTAAGTTTGAATTTTTTGAATTTTTTTGCCTCTCCAGATCTTAAAAGCCCCGTATATTTTTTTCTGTTAGGTTTTTGAGGATTTTGAAAATGTTTAACGGGGTTCCCCCGTTAAATTCGGATGTAACTTTTCGAGTAGATGATTTTTCATATAAAAAACTTTTTCATCCGAATTCGTACGCAAAAGTTATGCCCATTTTTACAAATTCTTGAGAGATTTTGCAAAAAAGTCGAAAATTCATGTTTGTAAATTTTGCTAACAACTAGACCACATATCACATGGGAATCTTATTTTCTTTTATTTTTTTGACATTTCTATCATTTTCTTTTATTTTTTTTGAAACTGAAAAGGCGGTCCACCGGGGGGGGGGGGGTGTATTCGGGCGAATGTTTGGGCCAAGTTACTAATGGCGCACCGTGGCATGGTACGCCATTACTAGTTCGCACCACTCCCACGGTGCGCCATTAGTAGTTTTGAAAAAATTAAAAGAAAATTACTAATGGCGTACCGTGGATGTGGTGCGCCATTACTAGTTCAACTAGTAATGGCGCACCACTCCCACGGTGCGCCATTAGTAGTTTTGAAAAAATTAAAAAAATTTACTAATGGCGCACCGTGGACGTGGTGCGCCATTAGTATTTGCACACTAATGGCGCACCAACACATGGTGCGCCATTAGTATATAGTAATGGCGCACCACATGTCCGGTGCGCCATTAGCGTCAATTCCATCTATAGCCCTTTTCCTAGTAGTGACCTGCACAATATGTAGATGATAGCCAATCCAGGCGTGTCTGCTGGAGTCTAGTCACATGCATGGTTGAATTGATGTTCCTTGTCTTATAGGGATCGTCCAGGTACCAACTTATGTACTCCTACAACACTTCTCTAGTAGTACTATCGCTCGTCTCTCTCTTCTATTAACTCACCGACTTGTGGGGCCGGGAGTGTGCCTATGGTCGGTTCTCAATTGCGGTCCCACATGTGTGTGCAAATGCAATATGACGCGTGTTCCATTCGGAGAGCGGCGTGCTAGACCGACCGAACGTCTGGGGTGCGACGCGAACACGACGGCGTGCTGTATACTCCGTACATGTGTATCGTTGTTTTCTTGAGGCTTTGCTCCATGGCGCAATCCATGGATACAAAATTAGTATACTGTACTATTTAAAAGTCGAGGGCGGGGCTTTCCCCGCGCGGTAGGCGGGGCAGTTCTGCCTAGTCGGTTCGATAGAGACGCGAGAAGATGAGGGAGTAGGCTACTGCAAACGTAGGGCTGTGTGATTTGACAGTGAGTTACTGCTGGACAGGTGGGGCCCGGTGATTTGACTTGCCATTATCATTTTAACTGCGGAGCTACGATCGGCGTGAGTCTCCCGATTCCTAACCACCTCCAGACAGGTGCCTCTACCGATGCTCCAACATGTAGAGGCTGGCTCTTGCTTGAGAGCCCACTCCTCCACTTTTTCCTTGCCTCTTTCCCCCACATATGCAAAAATGGCATGTAAAGCGGGCTTATAGCCCACTATTGTACTTGATCCTACAGGTGCTAAGCCTGCCACATAGGCATAAAGTCTAATGTGGCAAGTTAATTAAGAAGAGAGAGACTAGTTTGGTGACCCCAGGAAGAAACGATGATAAGCGCGTGTACCTACATGAAGCAAACTTAGCAACAAAAAACTATGCACCGATGCATTGGGGACTTGAGTTGCTAAGACATTTAATGCCCATAGCACCTCATCTAAGAACCATTTCATTGGAAGAGGTCACTCCTTGGCAAATGCAATAAATACTATGAAGAAAGAGATAGAGAGAAGTAAACAAAAAATACTCTTATAGCCAACCTTATAGCTAACCTTGTTGTATGAGTTACTAAGTGATGACTATGCATGACATGCCAACATCAAATAGTCTAACTCACCGTGTTAAATCTCCAAGGGCGCGACCGCGCGAGCGAGGCGACAATCGTTGTCGGCCTTCTGGCAACGGGGGTCCCCAGACTTGCCTGCCTGTGGCCTGCGGCATGGCTCAAAGGGGGGCCCAGCGCGGCCCATCTTCACCAACACAACCCAAGACCCTCGCGAGGGGCCAAGCCTCGCAGGGCGGACGACGCGGAGCTTCCACAGGTGCGGCCTCATCAGGCTGGCTCACGAGGAGGCGGAGAGATCAAGGCGGGGTACCTCACGAGGTGCCCGTGACGCAAGCCATGACGACTGAGGGCGCCAGGCGGGTGCCAGCCCGTGCAGTGTCCTCCCTTCCTCTTTGGTGCAAAGGGGGCAAGCACAGCCGCGGAGTACCGAGGCATCAGGCAAAGCTTGCCATTTCGGTGCAACGAGACCAAGACCAGGAGGACTACGAGACGGAGGTCACCGTGGAGCCCAAGACGGCGTCATCTCCAGAGCTTTGCGTAGGCGAAGACTACTTTTGTCAGGATAGCTGATACTAGCTGTCCCCCTTCAAATTAGCCCGCCATTGTTGGCTCCCTTCCCGCTCGATATTAGGGAAGAGGACCAGGGCCTCTATAAATAGGACCAGCCACCCAAAGAGCAAAGGGGGCTAGGAGGTTGGAAGAAAAAGAGAGGGCGGAGAGGTTGGAAGAAAAGAGAGGGATCGAAGGATAGAGAAGATCATGTAGAGAGAGGGAGAGAAGGGTGATTGAGCTCCTCCCAGCAGTTCATCGCCCCAGCCAAGAACAGACCCTCGCGAGGCTGTTCTTCCTTGTATTGTTCATCATCATCAGCCCAAGAGGCAATCCACCACACCACACACTGGAGTAGGGTATTACACCACAACGGTGGCCCGAACCAGTATAAATCATGTGTCTCTTGTGTTGTTCTTTCCATAGTTTAGATCCTAGCAAGGCGGAGGAGTGCAGGTAGGTAGGAGGAGAAATCTCCGCGCGCACCCCAGTGTTCGAACCTCAAGGGTCTGCCGGAACCCGAAATTCGACATTTGGCGCGCCAGGTAGGGGTGCGACGGAATCCACCTTCTACCGCTTCGCGCCCCGTCGCGTCGTCATCACCATGTCCGGCGACCAGGCGGGCAACCCAGATCCATGGGCGGCGTGGCCCGCCTGCGCAGAGCCGCTTGCCTCGGGCGACCCCGTGCCCCAGGAAGCTCGCGGTCCGCAGGGCGCTGCGGGCCATGGGCAACGCGAACAGGCTTCGACAGCTCTCACACCGCGGCAGGCGCGGTCGGCAGCAAGGGCCTCCAATCACGCCGCGATCACGACGCCGTACACCCGCAGGGAGCAGGCGAACTCGAGGGCCGCGCTCATAGTGGCCCGAGAGCTGCTGCAGTGTAGGCTGCTGGAGGGCGGCCACGACGTGCTGCTGGAGCGAGTGGCAGAGCTCCTGGGCTTCGCCGCCTCGGGGGCTCACCCCTTCTCCACCCAGCTCCCATCTCAAGCCCAGGGCGGCCCGCGCGGGGGCTCCACGCGCGCCCACGGGCTCCAAGGCTACTCCAACGCCAGCGAAGCTGTCAGCGCCGGACCGGCGGCGGCGCTGCCCCCGCTCCCGGTCCGCGAAGAAGAAGGACTCGACGCGACCCACGCCCCCAGTGGACAGCCGCGCTGCCACCCCACGGTGGGCGCGTCAGGCAGGACCGTGTGGCGTGCGGGGCATTACGTCATGGCGTTCGGGACGACGACATCGGAGGAATACGTGCACACGAGGGCACCCACACGAGGGAGAACAAGGCTCGATCCTTAGCCCAAGCTGGGGGGACGAGGCGCCAGAAGCTGAGCCTTTCCGGGAGCCCCGGGACGGTCCCACTGGCCACGCTGGCGCCAACGATTATCGGGTACTGGTAATTTTTTCAAGAGCAGGCATACACTAACCATGGATCGCAGGAGGTGCAGGTCGCCATAGCGAGCAGCTTCCCCGCTCCCACAGTCTCCTGCCCTTCGGGAGGAGGGCGCAGGGGGCTGCAGGAGAGGGGCCGGGATCCGACATCACCACCGCGACGTTCGGAGCAAGGTGCTCTCAGGAGGTAGGCCCTCCGCTGGGGAGGTGCCTCAGGGCCTGCCCCCGGCGGAGGACCCGTGGTCGTCGGGGGAACTGCTGGCGACCGCTCTACCCCATCGGCGGCGTCCTAGTTTCCGGTCGTCGTTGATGGCACTAGAGTGTGGCGCAAGGCGGGGCCCTCATCTGGCGATATGAAGCAAGGCCAGTACCTGTGAAGAAGGCCCAGTGCCTGTGAAGCTCGCCGCCCCGTGACACTCTCACGTAATAATGAGTGGGGCTGTACACGACCCGGATTCTCAGGGGTGCCGGCCTCAGGCCCTGGGGCTCCCTCCCACGCCCAGTGGCAGCACTTAGCTCCGCGCTGGTGAGAAGACGTCCAAGACTAGACTAGGTGCCGGACGTGGCCTTTTGTTTGCTTTCGTCGCTTTTCCCTTTGGTTGCCGCTTTCCCCCGCTGGATTCAAGTTGGATTCGAATTTGAGATTTGCGTGTGTTCGGGGATGGGGTGCTTAGTCTCGTTCGAGCAATTTCTCGCGTTTTGGTTACCGCATCGCCTCAGCTGCCTCCCCTCACGAGCCCCGCGTGAGCCGGGTCAGGCCTAGCTTGCGCACAGCCCAGACTGCCGCGGACGTGACCTCTCAGGAGGGTGTTTTACTGCAGATCCTACGAACCCAATCAGGGAACACTCGAGACACCACAACCCCCCGGGGGCTGCCTCAGGGCCAGCACGGGACAAAGGTAAACTAGCCGACCAGCGCGTCGCTTGGGCCAGCCACTTGGCGTGGGTGCATGGGCAATGTAGCGTCTACTAATATGATGAACACAAGTTTTACATAAGGGGCTCCCCCTCCAAAATGCTCTCACTGCAATCAGGCAAAAACCTGAGTTCTATTCATGCAGGGTAAGGAAGTAGGAGCGATGCACAATCAGTCGGACAAATCCCCCAATGCGTTCTCAGGAGCACCACCCGAGCCGTTGCTGGCGTCGCTGAACTCGCCATCGCTGTCCGCGTCGCCACCAGCGGCGTCAGGGCCGTTCACCACCCCGCCCTCGTCGGCCGCCACGATCGCGTCGTCGTTGTCTGAAGCGAAGGCCCTGATAAGAGCGTCCACATTGTCCTCTACCCAGTGCGCCAGGTCGCCTCGGACGGCCTGGG